>NW_026861574.1:130000-305000 GCF_026571515.1 Ruditapes philippinarum
TATATACATAAGTTAAATAATTGTGCCTAAGGCCATGCTAAGTTCCTGTTAAAGAGTGAATCAGTAAATTCTACAAATATACTTAATACAATTTTAATCATAATAAACTAGTGAATGATAAGAATGAAATGTCTATAAAACAATGCATGTTTGATATCTTTAAACTTAAAAATACTTAAATCTAAATTAAAGTTTAAACTCCTAATATTTCTTCAAAAATAAATATGAAGTTTATATATGCTATACTTTTTAGCTCGACTATTCGATAAGAATAAGTAGAGCTATTGCAGATAAGAATAAGTAGAGCTATTGCAGTCACCCCAGTGTCGGCGTCGGCGTCTGTGTCGGTGTAACCACTTATGTTAAAGTTTCTGTAATAGTTCAATTATTTTCAAAGTCCATTGACATATGGCTTTGAAACTTTGCACACTTGTTCACCATCATGACCCCAACCTGTAGACAGGAGGAGGAAACTCTATCAAGCATTTTGACAGAATTATGCCCCTTTTTCGACTTAGAATTTATGTTAAAGTTTTTGTAATACCTTAAATATTTTCCAAGTCCATTGACATATGGCTTTGAAACTTTGCACACTTGTTCACCATCATGACCCCAACTTGTAGACAGGAGGAGGTAACTCTATCAAGCATTTTGACAGAATTATGCCTAGGGTTGGATATCGTTCTTCACGAAACGGTCCGATACCGATACCGGTACTGACGAAACGATACGGGTATTCTATCGATACTGATACTGATACTTTTACAATACCAAACCCGTTGCTGCAAGTATAAGAACTGAAGAGATATAACATGTAGTAATAGAAAATAAATATGTTACATTACTGGTCTTTCTGAAATTTCATGCTGTAAAGTATACTTTTCTTTTGTTGTTTTGTGTTTACTCTTTTTTACAACATTTACACATGTTAATTGTAAAATACTTTTACTTTTTCATCAAAAGAACATGACATAATTTAAACACAGCAAAATATCTTATGCAGGACAGCAGTCTGCAGCTGAGAAGTCTACAAATTATTGTTTTAATCTTGATATCTCTACATCTGAAAGAATTTAAGACAGTTGGTTATCTATTATTTTCTTACAGCTATTATTATTACTGTGTAGAAATTTTATTCTGATGCTGATATTCTTTTTAAATCACATTATTGTTTACTGTAATAAATGAAATCACTGGATTGGTTGGCTTACTTTGCAATTTGGAATTACATGTAAGAAATTTCATTAGATGTTTTTTTCAAAGTCACTTATGTTTCCAGTCTGTTCTACTACAACAGCACAAACATATTTTCCTCCAGTAATTAGCTTAGAAATTTTGAAATACATGTATATGCACAGTCAGCACAGACTGTTTCCAAAATGACTTGTTTACATTTTCATGTTAACCTAATATAAGTCCTTGTAGAAGTCATAAAGCAAATACCTATGTTTTACAAATAATAAGGATTTGGTATTTATTAATATTGAATTTACCCTTCAATTTTATACATCTTTTATTTTTCAATAGCATGCACCATGAACATCTTGCTACAGAAAAAAAGTATTGTCCTTACCAAATTGCATAATTCCATACTGCTCAAATACGCAAAAATACTAGCCAACATTTGCAAAAAATCCTACAAAACACTATATGAAATATGTTTCAGTTGTTTAAAGTATCACAGATCTAAATGTGTAATACACACAAGTTGACCTTTGACAGGTGCATAATAGGCTATTCAAAAGAATATGCCTCCCTTTGATGTTGTTACTCTTTCACCATCAAAGAGCCGCCGACATTCACACTTTTTTATTGAAGTTCTGTCAGCATTCTTTTGTTAAGAAAATGTATACATGTTAAATAATAGTTCAGTGTTACACCAAAAACAAAAGGAGGCATATTTTTGTTGGAATATTTCGGCCTCATTTATGTTAAAATCGTAATTCACAAGTGGATTTGTACATGTGGCTGGAACATACGATACATCCCAGCATGTGGTAATGGATGAAAAGAACCTAGAAACATTAAATATGTATTCATTATGAGTGTTTAGAGACTTAAACTGAAAAAAGGATTTAATTATTTTCTAAAAGCATTGTTTGAATAAACAATTGTCATATGTTGGATTTACATTGTCATTACGGCAAAAGCTGTGTGCGATGTGTTTGGAAGGACTGTGTGCGATGTGCCGATGATTACTCAAGTATTTGATTTGTTTTCTCATTGTTTCTTTGACATTTAAAACTTACAAACTTTTAGCAAAATCAGTTCAAATAATTATATTTTCCTGCCGAGTACAAAAATATTATTATCTTGAACATAAGCGGCACAATACTTTTACAAAAAAATCGCCGCGTCACAAACTTCAAGTTTGCCGCGAAAGCCGTACTCGCCGCATGATAATAGTAATTCATAGTTTGTTTTACGTGTTTGTAGGCTGTTTTTATTTAAAAATCTTCTTATTTTTTTGACATATTGACTATTAAATTATTTTTTTTTTTACAAAATTACAAAAGTATCAAATCCAGTACCGGTATTTTACGAAACGGTATATACCGGTAATTTACGAAGTTACTATTCGGTATAGGACCGATACCGGGAACCGGTGTCCAACCCTAATTATGCCCCTTTTTCGACTTAGAATTTATGTTAAAGTTTTTGTAATACTTCAAATATTTTCAAAGTTCATTGACATATGGCTTTGAAACTTTGCACACTTGTTCACCATCATTACCCCAACCTGTAAACAGGAGGAGGTAACTGTATCAAGCATTTTTTTTTACTATCAAGCACTAAGAATAGTCGAGCGTTGCTGTCCTACCGACAGCTCTTGTTGAGTAATATTATGCAACATTATGGAATGATAATGTAAGCTGTTGTAAGTGGAATCAAACTTTACAACACAATATACATGCCTAGATTCTATATAATTTTTTGCAGCTTATGACATTTAATTACCAATATGTTTGCAGAAATTTATTCTGAGGAATTTGCAAACCCATTAGAAGGGCTGATTTAAGATTTAAGTAACTAAGAAGACCCTTGAATCAAAAATATTATAATAATTTTCAAGGTACATTCCTCACATTTCTTGTACTATCAAAATAAAAAACAAAAGATCACTTTAGGTGTCAATCTTATAAATGAATTACAAATGTACTTCTTCATATTTTCAAGATTGGTTTGACAGAAATTGAAGATAGATGGCAATTGTTTATACATTTTAAAAGTCCTGAAAATCTTGTCAACGAAGGCCACAAAGGAGAAAGTGTAAAAGTGACCTTTGTTCACTTCTGGTGTAAGATACGAATATGCTAGCTAGGTAACCGACATACGGTAATACACTAGTGGCAAATCCAAAATAATGAAATCTTTTTATTGTCTTATAAACTATTGTTAAATCATTTACATATTTGGTTTATAATGATGCCAAGTTCCAAGAAACAGGTGAAAACAATAAAACACTTGATTCTGTACAAAATTGTTTTGACATTGTTAACATGTTGAGCTTATTAGAAAAGTTCAAAAATGTTTTTAACAACTATTATGAATTTATCATTTGATTCATACTACATGTATTTGTCAAGCAATCTACTTGTACTCCAAATGATTCATTCTACATTGAAAATCCGGACTATTCCTGATCCAGTACCAACATAAAGTTTATTTTCTTTATTACAATAAAACAAACTCATTGGCGTCTCAGTTTGTTTCTGCAGTACCTGATGGGTAAGGTATGAAAAATCGGCAGATATTTGGAAAAGAGAGAGTCCATCAGCTGTACATGTATAAATTGTTCCTGATTTGTCAACTGCTAAACCTGTGACAGGTTGTGAACACTTACACCTCTTTCTTTTAATATTTTTATTAGCGATCATTAGTTTTGTTATGACTACGTTTCCATAATTTGCAAGGTTTTCAAGAGTGTATAAAATATTTCCATTTGGATGTAGTTGAATGTGATTTGAGGGGTTAGCTTTAATTGGGATGGTGTTAACTACACTTCCATTTAATCCAATCACATGAATGTTTTCTGTACATCCCACAACTAAGTTTGATTTCCTGGATGCAATTCCGTAGCAGTTACCAGGTACAGAGATTTGTGAACTTAGAGACAGCTGGTTATCTTGTGTTATTGATAACAATTGGATTTTTCTGGCATTTGGCATTGTTGTAGCTGCCATATTGTTCTCTAACAGGGCAACATCAAAAGGTTCATCTTTCAAGTTAACTACTGAAATCAAATTTCTTTCAATATCTATTAATTTGAGGGACTTGTTTGTGTTATCTGCTGCAATTAAATGAGTGTCAGAGATTTTGCAGAGTCCAGTTATATTGCTACACCATTTATCTAAAGGATGCTGTGAGGAAACATCTTTTGAAAACTGATTTTTGTCCTGATTTTTGTTTTCTCCTTGAAAGAGCCAAAACCAATGGTAGTATTGACATCAAGCTTGCTTATCTTTAGACCATCAGGCTGAAATTCATAGTTGCTTATTGCAACAGGTTGACTTGCTTCTTCAACATCAATTTTTATTTTTTCTAAAAGTTTTCCAGCTTCTTTTATTGCTAAGAATACTTCACATTTCTGATTTTTAAGCAGCTTCTTCAAAAGGTTTTGCTTAAGGATTTCTAAATCTGCTTCTATTTTATCAGATTTGGAGGACAGTGTCTTCAATCTTGTCTCATTTCTCAGTTTTATTGACTCAGATTGTTTATCTAATTCTTCTTCTTTCCTTTCTATCTGATCAAAGGTTATCATTTTGTTGTCCTGAAGCATTTTGGTTTGGACTTGATGATTGTTCATAAGATCTTCTTTTTCTTTGTCCAACTTTGCAAGTATGTCAGCCCTCTTCTTTTCATAGTGCTCTATTTCACTTTCTTGTTTCTGCTGAAGCTCATGGATATTGTCTAGATACAGGTCTTCTGTGTCTTTTTTCAGTGATTTCGTATGCTCTCTAACTGAAACTTTTGCATTCTGGCTGATTGACTGAACATCTGATAATTTTGAGATGACATCATCTTTAGATTTACTAAGTACATCTATGTCATTTTCAATTGCTTTTATTACTTCATTCTTTTTACATCTTAAATCAACTGATTTAACAAGACTTGGAATATGTTCAATTGTACATTCATTTTGGTGGATATTTTTACAAACAGAACATGCCTTTTGCTGGCAAGTCATACAATAAAATTTAATCAACTCTTTTGGATGATCTTGGCATTTCTGGAAACAGAAGTCCTGTGGCATATTAGCACTGTCTTGTATGGAATGGTCAGATTTATATTTCTGATGATATCTCAGACAAGTTCCACACAAATATTCCAAACAGTCTGCACAGAATCCATCAGCTTTTACTGTTTCTCCTATTTCCTTTTCACAGTGCTCACAAAACATTTCAAGTACCTCATCTGATTCTTGTGTGAGTGAATCACTTTCAGCATTAATGTCCTCACCTGTGCTGTCTTCATCAACAGCCAATTCATTTTGGTCATCAATGATTTCATCAGTGTAACCAGCTGCAGTTGCCATTTCTGTTTATAGAATTTCTTAAATTTTGTTACATTCAGTGTTTGCTCTTTGAATGTTAACTTTATAGATGTCTTACTTTGATTACCTTGAATAACCTTTATTACCATACATCTGCTACTTCTGTAAAATTTCCAGTTTGTCTTATTGAATCTTTATTTTCCAGATTTAGCTAGTCCAAGCAAATAATAAAGCCATAAATATTTTGGTCTTTGCAATCAACTAGGTGTAATTTCAATGGTTTCCCAATAATGTGATCCCACAAAATGTTTTGTTGATTTATGATTTAACTGATATGAAATATTATACTTCAGACATGTTGGAATGGCTTGAGATTTTCAAATTGTTTTACCTTTGTTAGATAAAAATAGTTAATAAATAAATGTGTTTGATATAATATTACTTTTGTGAATGCTTCACAAAGTTTGTAAAAACAAAGACTACCCCAAGAAGCACCCCCCTCCTTGCCAGGTATGGCCAAATTAATGAGACAATGTGTTGCCACTTGTTCCATTTAACATGCTAACAGAAAATCAAAGGTTGTGGAATAATGTGTTATATGATATGTATAGATGATTATATATATAGATATAAGGCACTCATGCTTTTGTCTGCTGTTAAAATAAAGCTGGAAAGTTGCCAAATTGGTTATGGAACAGTTCCAAAAATGGGTTGAAATTGAAATTTAGAAGGTGAAAGGTTAATAACTTCATCTGATCAGATTTAATTGCCTATTCTGACTAGAAATGGTTAGATACTGTTAATTTCATGTTATTTGTATAATTTTGTTTTCTAAAGTTGTGTTTATTTGTTACAGACTGGACAAGAAACAGTGGCAAAATGTGCTGCAGTTATTTCAAGCCAACCTTTCCATGGTAAGCATATAAGACATTTGATACTCACTCATACTCACTCATATATCTGACTTCTGGGACACTTCATTTCCTAATGAGATATAAGGTCATATATAAGGTCATTATGCCCCCACAATGTGGGAGCATATAGCGTTGCACTTGTCCGTCCGTCAATACGTCAGTCCGTCCGTCTGTACGTCCCGAAATCTTGTGAACGCAACTCCTCTAAAACGGGATGGCAGATTTTGCTTAAACTTACAGGGATGAACAACCTTAATGTGTAGATGGTAGTAAAGGAAGGAATATTTGCTGTGACCAAATTTAACAGAATTATGGCCCTTTGTTGATTTTTTTCCTAGATACTATGTAGAAATTTTGTGAACGCAACTCCTCTTAAACCGGATGGCAGATTTTGCTTAAACTTACAGGGATGAACAACCTTAATGTGTAGATGGTAGTAAAGGAAGGAATTTTTGCTGCGACCAAATTTAACAGAATTATGGCCCTTTGTTGATTTTTTCACTATATACTATGTAGAAATTTTGTGAACGCAACTCCTCTTAAACCGGATGGCAGATTTTGCTTAAACTTACAGGGATGAACAACCTTAATGTGTAGATGGTAGTAAAGGAAGGAATTTTTGCTGCGACCAAATTTAACAGAATTATGGCCCTTTGTTGATTTTTTCACTATATACTATGTAGAAATTTTGTGAACACAACTTCTCTTAAACCGGATGGCAGATTTTGCTTAAACTTCCAGGGATTAACAACCTTAATGTGTAGATTGTAGTAAAGGAAGGAATTTTTGCTGCGACCAAATTTAACAGAATTATGGCCCTTTGTTGATTTTTAGTTTTTTTTATATGTTTGGATAGTTTTTGGTCCCTGGTTAAACTCAGCAGGGAGAGCATAGGCTTTGTTTTCAGGTGTTGCTTGTCCAATCCTTGGGCGAGGCGTATTTTCTCTGGGACAATTGATCACTCACATTGAGTCTTATGGTCATTTGTCTCTCATGGATGATTCAGAAATCCTGTGGAATTAGTTGCCGACCATTTGCAGAGAAATTGGTAATTTCTGGTTAGTTATCCAGGGAAGACAGTTAGGCTGGATCGGCCACTGCTGAGATATTACCAAAAACATGTTTAAATTGGCATAATTGTAATAATTTAAACATAATTATTTTAGCACCGATCACAAAACTATTACTTCGACTATGACACAAAAGTCCTTGCACATAAAATTCTTTAAACTTTTTATGGAGTAATTACCAATGAGTAATTATTAGTTAAAAATGATCTAGTTTTAGGTTTTACATTATACTTTACAGTTAATTATTCTATAATTACAGTGATTATGGTCAGGCAGATTGCTCAATTTGTTGGAGGAGAAAAAATATACTGGTATGTAAATTTGTTATTAATTAACAGACATAGATATATTATCTTGTGTGATCAATTTGAGACACATTTCAGATTACAAGTCCAAATGTTGTTGTCATAGTACATTTTTGGACTCTTACGTCAAACTCTAACTAGGCGAGTCTCCTAGTTTTATTTTCAGGCCATGATAATTTCTCTGTTGTTATGTTTCCTTGTCCAAGTCATTATAAGCTTGATGTTTTCATACCTCATTTCATTCTGACATGACTGAAGTGTTGTTGCTTCTATGTTTGCCTACTTACCTCAATAATTGGAACAATGTTGGCTTTGAAATCAAGGCTTCAATCCCCATATTTAGCTCGACTATTCGCAGAATAATTGAGCTAATGCAGTCACCCATTTGTCGGCGTCGGCGTCCCTGTGGTTAAGTTTTTGCGTGTAAGCTGGTATCTCCATAACTACTGAAAGGTGGATTGAAACTTCACAAACTTGTTCTCTGTGATTATCTAAGATGATTGGCACAAGTCCCATAACTCTGATTTGCTTTTTTACATAATTAGGCCCCTTTTTCGACTTAGAAATTCTTGGTTAAGCTTTTGCATGTAAGCTAGTATCTCCATAACTACTGAAGGGAATGGATTGAAACTTCACACTCTTGTTGTCTGTGATTATCTAAGATGATTGGCACAAGTTTCTTAACTCTGATTTGCTTTTTAGCTCACCTGTCACAAAGTGACAGGGTGAGCTTTTGTGATCGCTTTTCGTCTGGTGTCCGTCCGGCGTCCGTCCGTCGTCCGTCCATTGTCCGTCCGTCCGTCGTCCATCCGTAAACTTTTACTTTAAATGACATCTCCTCATAAACCACTAAGCCAATTTCATCCAAACTTCACAGGAATGTTCCTTTGGTGGTCACCTTTAAAAATTGTTCAAAGAATTTAATTCCATGCAGAACTCTCGTTGCCATGGCAACCAAAAGAAAAAACTTTAAATATCTTCTTTTAAAAATCCGAAAGAGCTGTAGCTTAGATATTTGACATGAAACATCTTCTAGTGAGTGTCTATTAAGTTTGTACAAATAAAAGCCCTGGGGTCAAAATTGGCCCCGCCCCAGGGGGTCATTGGTTTTCCCTATTTGCATATAGTAAAAACTTAAAAAATCTTCTTTTAAAGAACCCAAAGAGCTAGAGCTAAGATGATTAGCATGAAACATCTTCTAGTGAGTGTCTACCAAGTTTGTTCAAATAAAAGCCCTGGGGTCAAAATTGGCCCCGTCCCAGGGGGTCATTGATTTTCCCTATATGCATGTAGTAAAAACTTAAAAAATGTTCTTTTAAAGAACTCAAAGAGCTAGAGCTAAGATATTTAGCATGAAACATGTTCTAATGGGTGTCTACCAAGTTTGTTCAAATAAAAGCCCTGGGGTCAAAATTGGCCCCGCCCCGGGGGTCATTGATTTTCCTTATATGTGTATAGCAAAAACATAAAAATCTTCTTTGAAAAATCCCAAATAGCTAGAGTTTAGATATTAAGCATGAAACATCTTCTGGTAAGTGTCTACAAAGTTTGTTCAAATAAAATTCCTGGGGTCAAAACTGGCCCTGCCCCAGGGTTGTCATTGTTTTGAACTATATGTGTATAGTAAAAACTTAAAAAGTCCTCTTTTTAAAAAACCCAATGAGCTAAAGCTTAAATGTTTTGCATGAAACATCTTCTTATGGGTGTCTACCAAGTTTGTTCAAATAAAAGCCCTTGGGTAAAAATTGGCCCTGCCGGGGGATGGGGATGGGGGAGGACAGAGGTCATTGTTTTTCATTATATGTGTGTAGTAAAAACTTAACATCAAGAAACATCTTCTAATGGGTGTCTTCCGAGTTTGTTCAAATAAAAGCCCTGGGGTTTAAACTGGCCCTGCTCCAGGGGCCTATATACAGGTGAGCGACCTCAGGGCCATCATGGCCCTCTTGTTTATGTAATTATGTCCCTTTTTCGACTTAGAAATTCTTGGTTAAGTTTTTGCGTGTAAGCTGGTATCTCCATAACTACTGAAGGGAATGGATTAAAACTTCACACACTTGTTTTCTGTGATTATCTAAGATGAATTGCACAAGTCCCATAACTCTGATTTACTTTTTTGCATAATAATGCCCCTTTTTCGACTTAGAAATTCAATGTTAATTTTTGGTTGTAAGCTGGCATCTCCATAACTACTGAAGGGTTTGTTCGTTTTCGGACAATTTTATGTATTCAAATAGGTTAGCATTATTATACTCAATGAAACACCCTTGTGACAACTTTTCGAATAGTCGAGCGTTACTGTCCTCCAACAGTTCTTGTTTTAGTTTCAAATTGTAAAAGTTCATCATGTACAGATATATGACAGTGTGTGAATATTATTATCTCAAGTACTTCCATTAATATGGTAGTATGTATGGTCCTGTTTGTAATGTGATTTAACATATCATAATCTTCTGTATTTTACCATTTCAGTGGCCTTTTTCCAGCTATTGGAGAAATTTATCACTCAGATGGAATTAAAGGCTTCTTTGCGTAAGTTCCCTGTCCTTTTTAGCTCACCTCAGTGTCACAAAGTGACATAGTGTACTTTTGTGATCGCAATTTGTCAGTCCGTCATCAGTCCATAAAATTTTACTTTAAACAACATGTTCTGATAAACCGCTAAGCCAATTTCATCCAATCTTCACAGAAATATTCCTTTGTTGGTTGCCTTTGTTCAAAGAATTTAATTTCATGCAGAGCTCTTGTTGCCATGACAACTGAAAGAAAAAACTTAAAAAATTATTATTTAAAAAATACCCCCAAAGACCTAGAGCTTAAGATATTTAGCATGAAACATCATCTAGTGGGTTTTAACCAAGTTTGTTCAAATAAAAGCCCTTGGGTCAAAATTTGCCCATCCCAGGGAGTCACTGATTTTCCTTATATGTATATAGTAAAAACCAAATAAAATCTTCTTTTATGATATATTATATAGGCTTCAGCTACTTTAGCTTTATACGTTAGAGTCCTTATTTACTGGCCAATCTCATATTTTATCAGGCTGCTGTAAAATCTATATTGAGAGGATTGTAACAGTCAACCTGAATCTGATAAAATTGCACACACAAAAAAAACCTATGTAACATAAATCATTTGATTTGTAATATAAATCATTTACTTTTTAACATGAATCATTTAGAACAAATTATGAAGGATAAATGTCCTTTAAGATGTTGTTGTCAATCAAGTCATTTCAGATTATTATGAGTCTTGACCAGGGCTCAAATACACATACCCAATTTCCAGTCTTGATGCTTTTTCTCCTGAACTGTATGTCTTTATAGATTTATAGACTGTTATGATGTTTTAGGATTTGTTGTATGAAATACTTGACTATACATAATTGTTTTTGCATTTCAGAGGGCTCACTCCACGATTGCTAGGGGAAATTATACAAATATGGGCGTCTAACCTAATTATAGGAGCATTAAATAAATATGTTATCCCTACAAAGGTTAGTTTACTTCTTTAATATCTTGATTATCAGTGTATGAATTTCTTTATTTGTAAAGCTTAATATATTTAGGGCTCAATCTGATTATTGACACCAAGTTACCTAGGGGTTTGCAAAATTTCAATAAGGGTTAATGGATATGCCAGAGGGGGTTTTGCATTTTACTGGGTATCCAGAGAGGACCACAAGTCATATTTTTGCATGATTTTCACCTGTTTTTGCATAATTTTCACTCAGAAAGCATAAATTGATTTCCAATAATCAGAGTAGTTATATCCCTAACACCCCACCTCGGGATATGCATATGGACACCTTTTCTGTCTTACATAGTATTTAAGTTTAGGTGGCCCAGAGAGATGGGGATGCAGTATTTGTATTACATTCCCTACCATTGTTAAACAAAATTATTATACCTTTTATGCCCTACCATGATAATGGCAAAGGGACATATAGTGTTACTCCTGTCCGTGCTAGCCTGAGTGTTTTGTGTTCGAAATTATTGTCTGGAACTGTGTCTTACATGAAGGGATTTTGAAATAACTTGTCACAATTTTGCAGCATGATAAGACTGTGTGTTATGCACAACCCCTAGCTTCAATTTCAAGATCACACTTAGAAGTCAAAGGTCAGCAGTTAGGAAATCTTGTCCTTCCTATTACTCTGTCATGCATCAATGGGTTTTGAATTAACTTGGAAGAATTGTGTAGCATGATGAGTCAGCATGTCTTGTATAAGACTTATAACCCTAGCTCTAAAGTCAAGGTCAAACTAAGAGGTCAAAGGTCAGTAGTCAGTGTGAATATTAAAAAAACTGTTTCTATCAACAGCCATCAGTCCTCTTACTTATGAATGGTCTTTTATTGGAAAAAAGTGTGTGTTTTTTTAGCTCACGGTGAGCTTTTAGTGTCAAAGGGGGATGCTCCGGCGTCCGTCGTCAAGCGTCAGCAATTGTCTTCTTTTCTGAAACTACTTAGCAGATTTACTTCAAATTTGGTCTGTAGCATCCTTGTGACAGTCACACATGAATTTGCTTATGTCATTCCAATTGGCCCCTTTTAGGGGTCAGCAGAGCTAAAAATAGAAAAACCTTTAAACATCTTCTACAGAACTAATAGATGGATGATCACCAAACTTTGTCTGTAGCATTCTTGGGTAGTCTTTTATCAAGTTTGCTCATATTAATTTGATTGGCCCCTTTTAGGGGCTGCTAAAGCTAAAAATAGAAAAACCTTTAAACATCTTCTACTTCAGAACCAATTGATGGAAAGCTAAAAATAGAAAAACCTTTAAACATCTTCTTCTTCAGAACCAATTGATGGATGATCACCAAACTTTGTCTGTAGCATTCTTGGGTACTCTTTTATCAAGTTTGCTTATATTAATTTGCTTTTAGAGGCCACTAAAGCTAAAAATAGAAAAAACCTTCGAACATCATTTCCTACTGAAATTATTGATAGATGATCACTAAACTTTGTAGCATTCTTAGGTAGTCTTTTATCAAGTGCTCATATTAATTTGATTAGCCCTGTTTAAGCTAAAGCTTAAATGCCCTAGGTCATGGCATTTCTTCAAAATATTGTTTAAATATATTTTATGCTCAAATTTAATATTAGAATATATTGACATTCCAACACTGAAAAGCAGTTGTTTCTGGTGAGCGACTTAGGGCCATCATGGCCCTCTTGTTTCTCAGTGTCCTAACACATATAGCAGGGGAATCCGTGTTTCAAAGTTTTCTGGATAGCTTTTTGATATCTTGTACAGAATTTATAAGAATTTACAGGATTTGTTTCAAACTGTATTACACTCTTTTACTCGCCTATAAGTCGGGCACCACTATAAGTCGGGGTCCAAATTTTACTATTTAATTGAACCAAACTAAAAAAGATATATTTACCCTTATTCTGCAGAATGTATGTATGGCCTTGCCCTGCTTTGAATTTGGAACAGTCCATTCAAATTTAAAGGGATTTCATTGACAATACAAAAGCAATTTCAGTATAACTGGCCTGGCTCTATACTTGTGACAATGGCTAATCACTTTTGGTTCCTGCAGGATAAGGGTTAAATATGATGTCATGATGATGTCATAGTTTTATAGAAATGAGGTATATATTTCAGGATCTGGATAAATGGAATGTGCCTGGAGTTAGTTTAATTTTAAAATTTGATATCTAGTTGTTTTGTTGCAGTGAAACGCCTTTTTAAAGACCACTTGAGGGACTTCTTAATATATTGAATAAAGGGATGGTCCTTTTTAATGGTATTTAAGGGTATTTATATAACTACCGCCAAGGATTGGATTATGTAATTTTTAAACTCTTACAGTTTATCAATACTCTATATTCTGTATTTCTAACAAATACGGCTCAGTAAAACTTGAATTAAATGCTTTGCGTTTCATTAATATTTTACCATAGGTTGAGTAAATGTAATAATGTTTCTTGCTCTTTGACTTTAAGAGGAATCTGTCCAAGTTTGGGTGTTGTACAGGGAGAGTGTATACAATATTTGTACCCTTACTCTTTGAGGTTTGCTAGTTTGTTGTGTTACCTAAAGAGTATGTTTTGCTTTTAATGGCTGTAGAGTTAATTAAAGTGGAAGTATGGAGCATATTAAATACGAATTTGTATTTATATGTCAGGGAAGGTGGGTGTCCTCA
Organism: Ruditapes philippinarum; assembly: GCF_026571515.1. Lineage (NCBI taxonomy): Eukaryota > Metazoa > Mollusca > Bivalvia > Venerida > Veneridae > Ruditapes > Ruditapes philippinarum. Next base: position 143,942 of record NW_026861574.1, read on the forward strand.
TTTAAATATTAAGTGAAAAATTACAAAGTTTAGTACACTTGATAAAATCTTAGCAGTTGGCGGGCTAAATTTTTTATCAGGACTCAAAAAAGGAGTTTTACTGTTTTAAAAGATCTGTTGTTTTTGTAATGTTCTTCATTGTGTTCTTTTGGTTTCAGTTAATTGTTTTGTTTGTAAACTTTTGTTAATTTAGTATTATGTAAACTGACTGTGATAAAATAAATTTGTGAAATTTCCATTTAATGTGTGAATAAAGTACATGTAAATAATATAAACTCCTTAATCTCAGTTTATCGACTTACTCCTAAATTAAAAATATTTTGTTTTTTTCCCAGCTTATCTGGGTGTACATATAAATTTTTACAGTTAAGAGTTTCGAAAATAAGTGCAACAGGTTGACTGATCTATTATGACCGGTAGTACACTGTGAAGTTATGACAGTAAAAGTTTGTACCGAGGGATTAGCTTGAAAAAAAAAAACGCATATTTGCTGAGTTACGGTTAACATCTATTGCACTTAAAATAAACATGATGTTAATGTAGTTATGCAGTTAGCAGAAGTCCTTTCGGTGTGCCTGAAATAATACATGGATCTTCCTCTGTCAGTCCCAGCTGGACAAGTGTCCTTCAATCATGATCGCTGTGGGTTCGAATCCCGACAGGGACTTTTGATTCTTTCATGTGAGGAAGCTATCCAGCTAGCTTACGGAACGTCAGTGTTTCTACTCAGGTGCCCGTTTGCGCCTGAAATAATGCACAGAGAGGCACCTGAGGTCTTCCTCCACCAGTAATGCTGGAACGTTACCATATGACCTATACTGTGTTGGTGTGACATAAAACCCAATCAAAGAAACAAATCAGTCATCAGCACATGCTATAAATTGAATGAAAAGAAGAAACATAATGTAATACTTGTAAATTTTGATTTTCAGTTATCAAATGATGTTACTTTTTATGAATAAAATACTTAAGAGATATTTTTATTTCTCTTTTTTTAGGAGGCCCAGTCATATGTACCATTGTTTGTTGGGGTAAGTAAAAATTATCTCTTTAAATGATAATGGCAAAAATTACTTTCCAAAAATCTCATAATAATTACAACAGCAGAGTTAAATGTTGTGCAAAATTCATTGGTGTTTTATTGTTCTAGTCCTTACAGGATCATTTATTTAACACTTTCAGTGGAAAAGATAAGTTCTGCTTAAGCTGGTGCTATTTTGTAAGAGAAGCCTTGCTCATGTTATATCTCATAAACAGACTCATTAAACCAAGTGTAATTATCATTTATTTTCCTGACTGTCAAGTGGTTTTTAACTTTTTCCTGAATTTGTTTGTATGCCATCAGTATAAATCCATACCATCAGATCAGATTCTTGACAGTTGAGGGCAACCGGATTTTAAACATTTAGTTAAAAAAAAACTTCACATAACAAACTGCTCTAAATTCAGAGCTTTTCTAAAAGCCAAAGAGTGATAGGTCACTTGTATTGGCTGTAATGACATCAGGTTATGTAATTTAAACTTTAATTAATAATTATCATATGTTTCCATGTTTGATTAGAAATGTAATGTGGTTTGACACTACAAATAGAAAAAAGTTAATTACATTTTGTATTTTCTTCTTCAATTTTCTTTCAGCTTGTAGTTTCCAATTTTACATACCCCTTTACATTGGTGTCCAATGTTATGGCAGTTGCTGGAACTGAGTAAGTCTATAGCTTTCAAAAGATTTTGTAGTTTTCCTAAGGATTTTGAGTTTTCTTTAAGTTTAACTTATTGAAATGATAGTGCATTAGCATTCATTACATAACATTTTTGTGTATTTCCGTATCATGTCCAGATTTGACTCAAGTTTATAAGGATCTCATTTTGTAAAGAACAAATTTATGCAGTTGGTACATGCAGATGTCATCTGAAATTTCAAGCTTTTTCTTAGTTTAGTAACTTTAACCATTAACCTGCTGGAAGCCTTTTCCACCAGTATAGAGCCAGGCAAGCCTACAATTCTGGTTCAAAATTGCATCATTGCAGTGTTAGCAAAAAAATCTAGGAAATGTTTCTGGAGTCTCCTACATTTTGACAAGATGATCACAAATATGAAAAATGCTGTTTCTTGCTTGTCAATTTCTTTATGTTTTTGAGAATGTTTAGTTTCATATACAGGGTATTTAATTGACTGTGATATACTGTGTTATTTTACCTGATAGATCTAACATGTTTTATGTATTATTTTCATGAAGGTTGGTGGCTGCATCTCCACCTAATATGAAACCGTATGCAGACTGGAGTGAATGCTGGAAACACTTAAAGGAGACTGTAAGTAGATTTATATTATAAAAAAAGATACACATGTGTGATAACATTAGTCTTTTATTGGTTTTGGCTTTTTAGCTCACCTGTCACAAAGTGACAGGGTGAGCTTTTGTGATCGCTTTTCGTCCGGCGTCCGTTCGGCGTCTGTCCGTCGTCCGTAAACTTTTACTTTAAATGACATCTCCTCATAAACCACTAGGCCAATTTCATCCAAGCTTCACAGGAATGTTCCTTTGGTGGTCACCTTTAAAAATTGTTCAAGTATTTAATTCCATGCAGAACTCTGGTTGCCATGGCAACCGAAATAAAAAACTTTAAATATCTTCTTTTAAAAAACCCTAAGAGCTAGAGCTTAGATATTTGGCATGAAACATCTTCTAGTTAGTGTCTACCAAGTTTGTTCAAATAAAAGCCCTGGGGTCAAAATTGGCCCCGCCCCAGGGGGTCATTGATTTTCCCTATATGCATATAGTATAAACTTAAAAAAATCTTCTTTTAAAAAACCCTAAGAGCTAGAGCTAAGATATTTAGCATGAAACATCTTCTAATGAGTGTCTACCAAGTTTGTTCAAATAAAAGCCCTGGGGTCAAAATTGGCCCCGCCCCAGGGGGTCATAGATTTTCCCTATATGCATATAGTAAAAACTTAAAAAATCTTCTTTTAAAGAACTCAAAGAGCTAGAGCTAAGATATTTAGCATGAAACATCTTCTAATGGGTGTCTACCAAGTTTGTTCAAATAAAAGCCCTGGGGTCAAAATTGGGGGTCATTGATTTTCCTTATATGTGTATAGCGAAAAACTTAAAAACTCTTCTTTGAAAAAACCCAAATAGCTAGAGTTTAGATATGAAGCATCAAACATCTTCTAGTGAGTGTCTACAAAGTTTGTTCAAATAAAAGCCCTGGGGTCAAAATTGGCCCCGCCCCGGGGGTCATTGATTTTCCTTATATGTGTATAGCAAAAACTTAAAACTCTTATGTGAAAAAACCCAAATAGCTAGAGTTTAGATATTAAGCATGAAACATCTTCTAGTAAGTGTCTACAAAGTTTGTTCAAATAAAAGCCCTGGGGTCAAAACTGGCCCCGCCCCAGGGGTGTCATTGTTTTTAACTATATGTGTATAGTAAAAACTTAAAAAATCTTCTTTGAAAAAACCCAATGAGCTAGAGCTTAGATGTTAAGCATGAAACATCATCTTATGGGTGTCTACCAAGTTTGTTCAAATAAAAGCCTTTGGGTTAGAATTGGCCCTGCCGTGGGGGGGGGGGGGGGAGGCCTATATACAGGTGAGCGACCTCAGGGCCATCATGGCCCTCTTGTTTTATCCAAACATCTTCTTCTGTACCTATTTCCATTTTAGAAGTTAGAATATTCAAGGTCAAATTCAAAAATTCAGGAAATGCCTCATATCTGTTACTGTAATGTTCGTTAAATACAGATTTGGAACTGGGGCATTTGTGTTTCCATAAAAAAGTGTTTTTCTACTTTCTACAGTCACTTCACTTGTTACACTGTTAATTGTTCTCCCTCCATGTTCATATTTTCAAACATGTCCCCCCCCCCCAACCCCATCCCTAGAAATGGTACACAAAAAAAAAAAATAATGGTAAATTCTGTTGCATGTTTTGTCAAACTACTACAGGAATTTAACATAAGTATTTATCTTGAAATTTGTTATTGACTAGTTAATATTTTGCTGAATAAATTGTGTGAATCGGGTGACCTGGGTTCGATTCCCAGGCGTTGCAGGTCACTTTTGTTGTGATTTATCATGAAATCCTTTCTACGGTCATTCACATTGTACCTCTGCTCTGGCATGTACAGAAGTTATCAGTTCCTTGCGAAAGTGAAGGCAACTAGTACTGGTAATGCTTGACAAAATGCCTAGAAACAATGTGGTGGCTTACTGCCATGATTTGGAGGGATATGCTAAAAGGGTCATCATAAATAAAACATCTTGTACTTTACTCTTATGGATTTCACAAGATTGATCATATACAAAACCCAATTATACTTTAATTTGATTTCAGGGTAATATCAAGAGAGGAAACAGCCAATTCTTCCGTGTGGACAGAAATCGCGTCGGAAAGCCGCTGCTACAAAGAGTTGTTAAACAGGCTCCCTTTAAATAGAAACATTTTTTACACGAAATATATTATGAACATATTTCACAAAGAGATAACAATCTACAGGGAATTAATTTTGATGCAGTGTATTCTGTTTTATGAATATATCAAGATTTGAAAGTGTGCTGAAATCATATCTTATATGTTGTTTTATTTAGGAAATGAACATCATGTTTTATGTTGTATCAACCAGGATTTGTGGTATGTGCATTTTTGGTCCTATGAATTAAGACTCACAGCTTATTTTCACATAAATTTACTCATTTTTGTTTCATGGGTGAAGTTTCATAGCATATTTCATTTAATGGTAACCAAACAATGAAAAATTATGCAAAAATAGTCAAGATACCTTTGTTGTTATCAAATGGTTTATTTTTGTATTTCTAGGCATTTCTATATATTTCAAAGCAATTAACTGTAATAGACAAATCAGCCTTGTTAATCAATATGCTTTAAATTATAATTATTTGCTTTACTTATTTCATAATAACCTTTACATATTAAGAATATTTGAAGCTAGGATATAGGTATAATTATAAAAAAAAATGCATTTTTTAACTTATACACTGCTGATTTTTTAAAATGAACTTGCCCTGTTTACAATTTGGATGAGTTCATTGTTAATTTGAGGGATATTGACTTTGATAGCAAAAATTTAACAATTGAGCAGCCAATGGAATACATATAGAGTCTGGTCACGCTGATTTTTTTAAAAAAATGAACTTGCCCTGTTTCAAACTTTGATCAGTCCATTATTAATTATAGGGATATTGAATTTAATAGGTAAATAAATGGAACAGCCAACTGTGTAGAGTGGTCAAGTTCATGCATGGATGTTAAGGCTAACCTGGCTCTATACAGGTGGCAAAAATCCCATGTTATTGCTGTTCATATTCAAAAGGAGCTAAACTCTGCATCTGATTGGTCGAATTTTTGATATGTTTTACAAATAGAGCATTTCAAGAATTTCATATTAATCAGTTATTTATATCTGCTAAGTGTGTTTTGTTTTCGATTAAAGATTATATTTTTGAGAGAGAAAATACATGTACTCAAATTGGTCAGAAATTTATTGTTACAACATGGTAAAGTTGATTGATATGATTTCTGTTGCAACTTAAATATCTTAAGTTTCTGTGAAATGTGATGAAAACAGTTAACTATTATATAACATGTATAGTCATAATAATTTACTAATGCTTTTATTGTTACTTTAGTCATAGGACCTTTACAGTGTGAGAGTGGCTTAAAACCAAAGTATATTTTCCATTTAGAATTATAGTTTGCATTCAACATATCCATTACAGTATGTCATACTTTTACATTATAAAACTGTTGTAACCTGTTATAAGGTACAATATTATAAAAAAAAAAAAAATAATTGCAACATCGCTGATTGGTTAACGAGTCTGTATAGTAATCTAATGATTGCTAGCCATATGGGATCAAACCCTGTCAGGGGCAAGTCGTTGTGTCCTTGAGCAAGAAACTTTACACTCTTTGCTCAGTACAGGTTGTTTCCAAGAACGGACTCAAGAGTGTCTATAAGCTGATAGCTTCCTACACAAGCAAACTGAAATAAATTCTGTATAAACCAATATTATAAAAAAAGGTTGGGCAATCTCTCTCATTGTACCCAGTCATGGTCATTTTGGTGATGGCATAATGTAAGTTTATAAGATTTTGCTTGTAACTTTATATTTTACTCTGACTTCTGAGAAACTGTTTTCATGGCTTTACACATGTTTTTGGTATCATTATTGCAGAATTCTGACCAAGATATGTAACTCTAGTACAGATCTTTACCAAATTATTTCCCTTTGTATTTTAAAGCCCTTATAGCCTTTGTTTTCACAAAGCACTGAGGGTTGTCAAGTGCAATTTCCTGCATTCTAACAGTTTACAATACAATAATGAAATACATGTATTAAATATGCAGAAAATGGAAGTAGATCTACATGAATCAGAAAGAGTTTAATTTTTACCAATGATGCTTCATTCATTATGTTATTGTAAAAATACTCATTTCTGGTTGTTGGTAAATTCATTTGGTACATTGTTTGCAAGTTTTCACGTTTTTAATGTTTATCTTTAAATGGGTTTGGAATATTAGGTTTAGTTTAAACATACATTACTCGTATAATAATTTCTCATGATTTTTCTGTTGCTTAACTGTAAACTAAACACCAATATATGTTGTGAATATTTAGTTAACCAGGAAGATGTATTTTTCTGTTTTGAATGAATAATTTGAATGTATACAATGTATTTATATGGTGGGAATTGTGGGCCATCACCAAACAAAAGGGATATTTGTATGTATGATTTAGTCAGAGAGCTTTTATAAACAAAAACAAGGTATTTATTGTAATTCAAACATACTAGTTGTTAAAATGCAAAAGAAATATAAATGTTATAATTATAATCATAATTATAATCATAAAAAGGACATATTTTGAAGGAAAGAATTAAAGTGCTTTCACTAGACATACTATGGAATAAAGAATATTTTGTGTTTTTCTTAGCTAATCTGGAGATAGAAACAAACTTTTACAGTTACAGCTTCGAAAATAAGCGCAACATGTTAACTTTTCTATTATGACTTGCACCATGAAGCTATTATAACGGTAAAAGTTTGTTTGTACTGAGGGTTTAGATTGGAAAAAACCCCATTTGCCGAGTTCCGGATAACATATATTTACTGGCAATAACATTCTTTGATTTATGCGATGAGCTTCAAAATTGTTGCCACAACGTTCCTATTTATTATATATTTTTTTCTGCAAGACACCCCCCCCCCCCCACAGTTGAAAAACTGCTTGAACATTTTTGTTACATGATTTAGAATTAGGCATGGTATACATACTTATTGGTACATATACATACATAATACATTGTACTTTTCCATGAATAAATTTTTTTTTCCTGTTTGTTTATGTTAAAATTCTTGATCTATCTATCTTTGTTTTTTCGAAAGTTGCTTTCTTTGAGGAAGATAGGTCAAGATTTCCATGGTTATAGTTACCCCTGCAAAAATACTTTAAATTTGCAGTTCCACTGGGTACAACTGTGATTGTTAGCCTGCAAAAAGAGATAACTTCTGGTTCGTTATCCACTGTGATAATTCCTGATAATTTATGATGCACTATAAAAGGATTCATACTTTCATTAGTTTGAGTTTAAACAGTAATGACAGTTTTTTGTTATGACTTTTACCAGAATTATTGCTTAGTTTTAGGTGTGAATGGGAGCTAAGTTCAACATGTCCTTTGGATGCAGTTCTTTAGATAAACATGTATATGTATTTATGTGTTTAACTTTGTTTGGTGCATATGTTAACATTAAGTATGATTTATTGTTAAAATAATTCAGTCAGAAAAAAGGACAAAAATATTAGTAACTGCTAAAAAATCTTCTCTTATGTTTTAATTATGAATATTTTTTTCTTGCTTAACTAATCTTTATTTTATTCATGTGTGTAAGTTGGGCTCACTACAGAGCAGAATTTTGTTGATAGTATTTTTTTTAGTTTTTGATTTAAATGCAGTGGACAGACATTGTGTATTTTAGACATTTAGTAAATTTAATACAATTCAAAATTGTCTGCCACAAAAAAAAAATAAGCTGTTGATCACTATCTAGCTGTGGCAGTTTTGATTTCAGATTTCTATGTAATTAACTTTTTAATTTTTGGCAATTTGCAGTTTTATTGCATTATTATGCATGGAAATTAGGCAATTCTGTATACTTAAAATGTGCTCAAATTGGCATTCTGAAGTATCAAATGCAACAGTATATAGGTATTTTGTGGCATGTTTTCATCAAATGTATATTATGCCATGTGTGTATGAATTTATCAATTAAATCTTGTGTTAATTCGATGTAATAGATAGAATAGATATAAATAATAAGTAAAGAAACATGATTATTTATGAAATTATAATGCATGAATATGTAAAGCAATGGTGTTTTTTTTCTCAAGCATGCCATTTGGATTTAGTTACAAGAATACACACCGTCATGTAATGAAATGTTATGAAAATACACAACAAAGTTTAGTATTTTTACTAGTGTTTGTGTTTATTTGCTGAAAATTCCTTTCATGTTATGTTTTGAGGAATACAAAAATGAAATGTATGCATGTACTAGGTACATGATAAATAACAAACAAATGCAAGTCTGTCCATATTTATTTTTTTTAACTGGAGAGTAAATGCAATTTGCAAAATCACTTCCACAATGTTGATTTCCACGTGACCCAAGCAAATGTGATACCCAAATTCAACTGTAATAACTCATATAATTAAAGAACAACTGGCAACAGTTTTGTGGTCTACCCTCGGAATGTATTGTCTAAACTGACGACCGTTATTTCAAAAAGCGCTCTGTACAAGTTACACAACGGCATGTCCGGCGAAAGTAACGTTTCCTGTCCCAACCAAAATGGACATTGGCTTCGAAACTTGCACACTTCTTCACCATCATGCCCCCAACGTGTACTCGGGGTAAAAAAGAAATTAAATACATGTCACATACATATCATAGGTCATTATGGTGTAATAGTCATGTATTAAAAAATGCAATTCAAAAAAATGTTCTCACTTAAAGGCAAATTAAGTACAAGTATCGGAAATAAAAGTGCAAACATGTGTTTTATAATGTAATAATTGAATTGGAACATGTAAGATGCGAGGCAATTGGTAAACGGGTAGTAAAATGTAAACAAATGAGTATTTTGACCTCCATACAAAATACTAAACCATTATAATGAACTAATTGGCAAAAAAAGGTGACACAGCTAATATATTACAGCCAAGAAGAAAAACTTTGGAAAATGTAAACAGGACATCAAAAATATAAAGCCTTTTGTAAAATATCATAATTGACAATAAATGGGCCTTTAAAAATATGGAAGTCGATGTCATGTCTAGAAAATGATGTGTTTTTCTTTTTTGTATTTCTCTTTTTTGAACCAAGAAATATCACCTAGGAATTTCTTTGAAGTTAAAACTCCGGATATATTTTTCATTCAACTTATCCTATCTACACAGTATGTTTTATATACATATTCATTTTAAGGTATTTTTGAATGCTTTTAACTTGGAAGTTACTACTTAACATTCAATTGCAAGGAGCGCTCCGTGCATTGAGTACTAGCTACTTATATATACATGTATATATAAATAAACATGCACGATTACACGTTTTTTTGTCATTATGACTTCTTGTCGAGAAATTCTTGCAATTTATTTTTTATAGTAGTGAAGTCTTTTTGGATGTAAAAGTCGATTTCAGGTATGGATTACTTTTGTTTCCTTTTGTTTAGACTCTTCTTCAAACAAATGAGAAAATTTGTCTTAACTGGGACATAATATGAGTATATTTAATTTAGATATCTCACTTAAAATAAAGCGTAAAATGTATCAGTTATGCTCTATTTTGTATGATTGAGAATGGGATGGGCGTATTGATAAAAAAACGTTTCTAACGATTTACTATCATTAATTTCAGAATAACCGATTTTGATCATTTTGATGAAGTTTTTGTAAAAATATTTGTATCCTTTCAAATAATAAAACGATACAAGTTATATCTTGAAATTTTAAGCATCAAACTTTATTTATATTCTATAAAACAACTTTTTTTCGAAATATAGAAATAAAAATAACATTCCACAACACTTGCCGCTTAACTCGTAACCAATTAATAAACCGTTCACATAGAAGCTTTATTACACACACAAAGGCTTATCAGCAGGGTGTAGGCTTATTACTCACCTGCGTTCTCTACCTGGAGTCTAATAATACCTATATTATCCTCACAGATCTCTGCATATTCCTACGCAGTTTCTTTCACATCTGGAATTCTTGGCTAAAACAACGTATTTTTCTTGGGAGAACTAAAGGTACGTGGAATTTCTTTCTTTGTGTTTTGTTAAAAATCTAGGTTATATTACGAAACGTTCTCATTCTATGTTTAACTAGAATTTCGTGAATTTTGTGATGATAATAATGACCGATATCTGAAAGGTTTTTGCACACTTTTTATTTAAATGAAACATTAGTAGAAGCAAAGATGTAGAAAAATTTTATATATGCCCTTTTTGTAGGATAATATCTTTTTGTTGCATAAAGGGGTCGTACTAGGGTACCGATGGGTCTAATGATCCAAATTTTTTAATTTGGGAAAAGAACCCAGGGGCTTGAAACTTTTTGATTTTTTATACCTTTGCGAAACACATGGATAGTGCCACCAAAGTAGTAGAAGGTTACGAACCCTTCATTAACTATTATAGACTCCTCTTATAATTAGTTACTAAGAACCATAGTGTTTGCTAAATTGTTTAAACAATCTTATTAAAAAAACCGTTAGTCACGCTTAATAAATTGAAATATATTTTACACATGTTCAGAGACATATAGTAATAAGATGTATAGTGTCTCTTGATTTAAACATATTGTTAATATTGCTCTTTTTTACACATTTATAACATATTATCATAATATAAACACAAAAGTAGCAAAATGGTTGAACCACGAGTCCTTACAACATCAGTAAACGGTTCTTCCCTGATACATGGAATTATCTAATAATAATAAGACCAGTGTCTCTGATATGTTTCTTGACTCTTAGATTGTTGTTTGTTTATTTTTAAGAAAGAATGTCTCGATATCGATACATACTGTTAATTTTTATCATTTTTCATTATTCTATAAAAAACACACCAGAGCGTTAAAGTTATGGAACGCCTTTCCTGTCCATATTTCTTACATAGTTGCATTGATGTTTAAAAAGTGGTATAATAATCACACTTACATTTTTAGCTCGACTTTTCTATGAAAAGGGGAGCTATCCTACTCGCCCCGGCGTCGGCGTCGGCGTCGGCGTTAGCGTTGGCGTCACACCTTGGTTAAGTTTTTCGTACCACCCCACTTTATTTCAGAAGTATTACAAGTATGGCTTTGAAACTTACCATACTTGTTCACCATCATAACCTCCATCTACAGACAAGAGTACATAACTCTGTCAAGGTTTTTGACAGAATTATGGCCCTTTTTTGACTTAGAAAGTGTATTGAGCTTGGTTAAGTTTTTTGTACCACCTCACTTTATTTCAAAACCATTGGAGGTATTGCTTTGAAACTGACCATACTTGTTTACCATCACGACCTTCATCAACAGACAAGAGGACATAACTCTGTCAAGGTTTTTGACAGAATTATGCCCCTTTTTGACTTAGAAAATACATTGAATATGGGTAAAATCCACTTATTGCCTTAACCCTTTGAGATATTGCTTTGAAACTTTTAATGCTATTTCACATCATTACCCCCATCTGTACGCAAGAGAAGGTAACTCTGTCAAGGATTTGTTTTAAAAATTAAGGCCTTTTATCGACTTAGAATCTTGGTTAAGTTTTTTAGTACCAGTCCACTTTTTGACTGAACTGTTTGAGATATTAATTTGAAAGTTGGAATACTTGTTTACAATCATGATTCCCAAACATGTCCAGGAGAAGGTAATTCTGTCAAAGATTTTATTTGAATTATGGCCCTTAACTGTCAATGTTTTGTATTATAGGCAAGCACTAAAAAACTTAAAAAATCTAAAAAAATTCATTCCTATCCACTTGTTCACTTTACCATAAATTATGTCATATAAACATTGCTGTAATATTCAAGGGTATCAAACAACTAGTTATTTTTCTCTTTTTGTACTTGAAATTAAAATCAGTAGTATATGCACATACAAAGTCAAATCTATATATTATGCTGATTGTACAAAAATATACTGCTTCCTTGGCATAGATTTCTTGAAAAATTATGTTATTATGTCATTTACCAAGGTGTTCTGAGTGACGTAAAAATACCTTATTCTCTCAAAGTGGGTTTAATACTATTAAATTTATTTAAGGCTCAACTCAGTTTTTTTTTCTTTCTTACCAGCCCTCTTTTGACTTAAACATTTCAAACTTTGCTGCAGTGTTCAAGGGTATCACACAATTCAGTAAAATAATTCTTCACTAAATATCTTAATGCTCATGGCCATTGTTCACTTTAAAAATACAGAGATTCTTGTATTGCCTTTTACTGCAAAAACTTTTTTTATTGGCAAGCAATAAAAAAGTCGAGCGCGCTGTCTTACGGACAGCTCTTGTTAATAAGTCATATTAAACTGCATTTGTATCTAGAATTACTAGAACATGACCACTAACATTGACTAAATCTATATTCTGTGAAATAACAATATACTAAATATACCCACGATTTTTGGTATTAATCTATGATCATATAAGATGTACATGTATATCTATTGTTCTTTGCAGAATACACAGTCACAATGCAGGTATTATTAATATTCGCCTGCATGCTCGCCAGTATTTGTGCTCAGCGAACTATGTACAGAGTCAGTAATTTTCCAGACCCCATTGATAGATTTGGAGCATGTGGAAGACCAAGGCCGTCATTCGTCTGCGACCCAAGTGGACAACTTCCGGCAAACGCTGGTAAGGAATAAATATACTCTATGTAAATAGAAATATACATGTAGAAAGGCAATGAATACTGTACAAATTAATAAGGGAAGGGTAGTGATCCTCACCCGATTATTTAATTATGATTCACGTTATGCTTGAGCACAGGGCCATCTTGCTCCCGATTATAATTCGAAACTCATTATAAATACATTATGTATGTGTCTGATTTTTTATTTACGATATGTCTGGATGAGAAATTTGGGGCAAACATTAACGTTTCTTGTTTGCCCTTTTCGCAGAGACTTATATTACATGCTTACTTGAATAAAGCTTTGTGCCTATTCAAAGAAAGTCACAAAGAAACAGGAAGTTGCGTAGTAATCATGCACTATGTTGCAGAGAGCTAAAAAGACTTTCAGAGCGAAATCAAATTTTAATTACAATAACATATATCTACAAAAACTTCAGAAATTTATTTATGGTGATTTTCGGCCTAAAATGCTAACTCTTCATTTATTTCGTAATGATACAGCTGACGTTATTGATGACGTAGTAAAGTCGATTTACAACGAGACAACGGTTCTTGGCTACGGTTCAATGGTATCACGTCGCAAGGGGTATATGATAATGGTAGCCGTCTTACCGAAAATGCAAAGATACTTTACTGTAAAGTAAGTATTAGTATATATATAATCATAGACGTAAATGCTATCCATACGTGACATGGACAACATTAAACGCATTCAGTATTATTTAGCATCAGACGTCCTTCTACTTTTTGTATCATAGCATTTCATTTTATAGTATCCAGTAATGAATCATGAATTAAAGATAAACTCATTGCTTTCCGTGTTAGATATTCGTTAAGAAAGCATTTATATGACTTTATTTGAATCTTCACTTCTCCTTGCCATACTGTAAATATGCTTATTTGTCTTTTCGAAGACACAGAAAAATGATGAACTCTAACGAACTTAAGACAAGTACCGGTTAATAATTTAACCTTTCTCATAAAGAAATAAGATGTACTGAACTTTAGTCATTTTCAGTCCGATCTGTATTTAATTAAAGTGGGGTCGAATGGATTGTCAGAAAAACAGGCATTTCGACAAATAAAGTGATATATTAGTACAATTCAACTTTTTGAAAGTGGCCCTTTGTAGAGCAAAATATTTTAGAACAACAACTTTACAAAAGAGCCAATTTCTCTAGAACAACATCAAAAGCTTTGTCTCCAAAACGGCATTTTTCTGCAGAGGTTGAACAATAAAACACTGTTGCCAATGGACTGTAGAAATTATTTTCCATTTTTAACAACATTAAGTACATATTTACAATGTAATTCATTTCAAATATTGGATTGATTCATTATTAAAGTTTCTATGAATCGCTTCTACGAAGGACAAGTAGTCGAAAAAAGGCCTAGGTGACATTTAAGCGAAAGTTGTTGTTGTTTTTCACGACATACTTTCATTTTCAGTACCACAGGATACAGTATGCAGACGAGATATCGTGAGGCCCAATATTTCAGTTACTACCTTGGTCAGGCCAGTAAATGGGGCAAACATTCTTCAAAGTTGAACGAAATGGTCATCATACTTTACTCGGCAGATGACGGCGTCGTAAGTATTTTTGAATCTCTTGACGAGAGCCTGTGTCCGAACAAATTTTTCCCTTTTCTTCTTATCGTACTTACTTTAATATGTGTTCAATAAATCGTATAAATAAATAGGACAAGTAGTGCATTTTTGTAGAAGTTGGCACCGAAGTGTAGTAATGACTTTGTTGGTTGAATCATAATCCTTATCAACGGGCGAGAAATTGCGATTGTCCCCTGTACACTTAAATTCTCTTAATGAAATGGATATCATCGTGGAAAATTTGAAAATAGAAAATTGTTAACACTTGTACACCTTTCCTCATTCAGTTATACACATCAACGCAGCCAGTGGCGCGAAAACTGTTGACAGACGAGAAAGTACGGGATACTGTTATGGAAGCTTTGACCTATCACTACCCATTTAACGCAAGTAAGCGAAGGACAGCAGAAACCATCGAATTTATGGTCAGAAAGTACGGGTAAGTGATATATACAAAAATACGAAGTATGATTGGTGGTGCGAAGGGAGACCACTGGGCAGGAATTCACTTTCAATCTCATGCAGTAATCTCCCCTTACAGGATTAGCTCCATTTGTATAGTTGGTACACTGCATCAAATCAAGAAATTTCTAGTTATTATCTCATCATAGTACTACTTTCCGCTACTATAAACGATTTCTTTGGAATAAGGCTGCAAACTGAGGCTCCTTGTTCATCATTTTCGCTTAAAAATTACATAATATCCACTTAAATATATTTTAATGAGTCAGCAAAAACGGTGACTATTAATAAACGGATAGTAAATACAGTTCAAAATTTTATATTTCGTTTTCATTTTTCAGTGACTTACTGCGAGCTGATTTACCAACAGCTTAGAAAGATATAATCATCTTTGAGGCTCTTCACTTCGCACAGCAGACAAAAGCTTTTAATAATTAATACGCGCTGATCCTGGAACTATTTTTTTCTAACGCTCTCATGGATGGATGGATTCCTGTTGATCATAATGAGTATGGCGTGAAAATGATGACCAGTGAAGAGACCATCCTATTGTTCGCCTGTGATACGCTTGTCTTGAGTGAAAAACAATGGATGAATGAAATAATATAAACTTTCTTTACATTATTTTGAATCATTTCAAAATGCCTGTGAGCACATTATATATCGATTTAATATTTCTTCTAGTAAGAGTACATAGTCAACTTTATATTTTATTCATTATTGACTAAATAATATATTTCTGAGTGGCTGATATTTCTAAATAAATCTTAGAAAAGAAGTGTGATTTTTCGTTCGTAACGGTTTACATCCCAGTTCACCGGAAGTATTGGATATACACTTGTAATGTGATCTCTGCACAATTAAGTTATTTATGCCATTCTCATGTCATGTCAGACATTGTTACTAAGAAAGTTTGGAAGTGCGAAACTGTTGTTCATGAAATAAATTACAACAAAAAACAACAAAAACCTACAGATTATAGAAAGCTATCAATCAGCTATATGCTGTCTCATTTTCGAATAGTTCGAGATAAGTTTCTTACATTTGAGATACGTATAATGTTATTGCAAAACATGAAATAATTGCCAACTGTATGCGAAGGTCACACTCTATGAGGAAAGGTTGGTAAATATTTCTACTTCCTGTGGAGATTGGATTTTTTGTCCTTTTCCGCTTAAACGGTCATTTACGGTTAATTAAATTGAAAATTTCAAACTTCCGGTGTCGGAAATAATTTTCTCTTTCCGTGATATGTTTAATGCATTTGAAGTCACTGAAGGTTTTTGACATTCATGAAGCGACTGGAAATATGTTTTTTACGATTTTGTACCATTTGATAAAGATGATTTGCTCAATTCTTTTCTTTTTTCCAGAACTATCATTTAATATTTCAAAATGAGGCCAAAATAAACAAATCGCTTTTACTTTTAAGTCAGATATTTTGAGACCTTAACTTCCAATGTTATTTATAGCATTTACTTTAATTCAGATTTTAAATATGCACAAGTGAGAGAAAAGATTTGCACATGCATACAGAAAAAAAATGCGATCGATAGTCGGTGACATTTCAAGTTACAAACATGAAAATAAGAAGAAAATAAGTAAATCTATTGAATACTGTTTCCTTTTCTCACGTTTAAAAGTCTATAATCGATTGACATGATTACGTATATAACATTTCTACTTGTTTCTAAATTATGTGAAAATAATGACATTAACCAAAAGTTTTGAGACAAAATCTGTTAATTTGGCTAGCTATTCATTGAATATAGGACTTTCCATAGTTGATTTAGGCTTAATTTGATAAAATTTGATAAAACCATATGCGAGTAAATCTATTAGAGGACAGTTTGATATAACGGGAACATACATCGGTCTGGCTATGGGCTTAAAACATTATTTATTAAAGCTCGATTGAAAAAAAAAAAAAAAAAAAAAAATAGAAACATGGTCGTGGCCCTAGTAGGAATCTGTAAGATTGGCAGATGAGTATGAATCACCCTTACCCTGCTAAAAATGAAAGCGAAGCGATTAATCTTTGACCCAAGCATAGAGCCAGATCAGCCTGTAAATCCACGCAGTCTGACCAGGCTCAATACCGTTTGTTGGCTGACCAGCTTCATATTTTCATCTTAATATACCCAAAGTTGGGCATGGAAATGCAAGTTGAAATGTTCAGAAGGCTAAATGTTAATTACTGCCACTTTTTTGTATATAAGATTGTTATTGTTGGGTATGTAAATGCGATATGTGAACATGTGTACATATTTTGTATCATGATATGATTGTCCTAGGTCATCATATATACTGAATAGTACTCTATATAATGTTATAATGTAGTATAACTTTTGACTGTTTACAATACCTAATTTGAATATTTCAAGATTCAATATCATGCACTATATTGAGGACTTTAATAATACCCCGGTCACATATTCACGGAATACGCCCACGGAAGAGCCACGGATTAATTCCGGCATCGTCCGTAGCTACCCGTACTGGTCAGTAGCTCTCCGTATTGTAACCGTAATCAATCGTAGTAGTCCTTGTATATCCGTAGCGATCCTTGACAATTTTTGAACATGCACAAAAATTTGTTACGGAAAACTCAACCGTAGCGTATCCGTACTAGTCCGTATTAATCCGTACTGATACGTACTGGTCCGTACGAAAACCGTACTAGTCCGTACTGATTCGTAGTCCACCAACTTGTCAAGGATTTCCACGGTTTTGTACGGAGAACTACGTATTTGTACGGTTACCCTACGTATAAGCTACGGTTTTAATACGGATTAATACGGCATTGTCACGGAAAGCCACGATCGTAATACGTTGTACTACGGAGAGGCAAGGATTAGCACGGTCTTATACGGTTTATTGCGTTGCAGCACGAAACGGTACGGAATGGTACGGTCCACCACTGTTTAGTACGGATGAATTAAGTATCATGTACTTTTTCAAGGGTATAAATACTACCTTCTTGTTAAAAAACAGACATATTTGCGGAAACATTTAATAAATGATAATTGCCATTTACTGGCTGCAACTATATATTGAAATGGCTCAGAATGCGGAGGCAGTGGTAGAGCTGCTTGATGACATACATAGAAGTAAATTTATATTAATATCGTACTACAATTCAAGTAATAGAATAACATTTAATGTTACATATTTTACAAACATTGGATCGTGAAATAAGAGTAAATATGTACATAAAACGAAGTGTCTCATAAGCCTCGGAGGCTGGCCCTTGAGTGATAATAAGATTAATTAACAAGCTTTTTACATATTTTTAAAACATAAACATCACGATAATTAATGTAATTGTAAGATGAACAGCAAATCTTAAAATTAAAAGAGAAGCAGTGTTGATCAACATTTTTCATTAATGATTACTAGTCCATATCTAATCAGGTAAGAGAAGACAGACGAGATGGTGGACTAGAGATGGGCTTTTACGAAGACCGCTTCAAGTTTAGTATGAGGCTCTCGTGGCCGAACTTTGTTGAGGATCCAGCGTCCTTCAAGAAATTCACTTTAATCGGACCTGATGTGTCTCGGGGGTCGGACGCGATTAGGCCGAGTCCTCTCCGCCAAAATCATTGAACTCTGCAATTCGTTTTCTAGGTGTTCCTTTCTTTTAAGGCATTTTGAAAATGAGCAAGCAAGAGGTTGTATACGGATGTATTAGGTCCGTATAGATCCGTGGCAATTCGTTCTTCTCCGTATCAATACGTTCTTCTCCGTATCAGACCGTACTTATTCGTACTAACCCGTGCTTATACCGTAGCAGACCGTAGTGTATCCGTAGTGCGTCCGTCCTGATTCGTGTCGCTCCGTATCAAACCGTGTCGATCCGTAACAATCCGTGTCTCTCCGGGGGCTTTTGGTGGTAAATCCGTCGGACTCCGTACTCATACCGTTGTGTGTCCGTACTGGAACCGTAGCGGACTACGAAATTTCACATTTCCGTAGTAATCCGTGAACGATTAGACCGTAGCTCTTCCGTGGCATTATCCGTGAATATGTGACCGGGGCATTAATCAGTAATTTAAGTCCGTGGATATACAATATACACGAATCATTATTAATGTGAAACAATGTACAGTGTGTATGCATAAAAAATTCTGAAGCAACGTCTGGGGATATGTTTACAGAAAATTGTGATTTATTTTTTGATAATTAACTTGATTAAAATAATGATTAATAAATTTATAGAAACTATGACATTTAAATATATACCGTTCTGTATTAGTTATTATCGCTGTCAAAATTTGAAAGGAAGTGAAATGTAGTCATTGAATATTCAAAAGAAGTTCGATATAAATGAAATTTTAAGTATGTATCGCATTCTACTTGATAATGTTATGATAAATATTAAAACGCTTACTTTTTTATTTTAGTGGGTGTTCACTTTTATGAAGGTTTAGCGGGTTTAAGTACACACGAATAGAGATTTATCTATTATACAAAATTGTATTTTGACATGAACATATTCATTATTATGCTTTCAAAAAATTATATCAATGGATATTTGTTTGCGTATGACGCAACACACGCGTTTTACGTCATGTTTTAAAAAAATCATGCTACGAGGAAGGTAGAATTTGAAGAATAACATCTTGTTTGTAAACACATAATATTACTAAATAAATAAATAGTGTAAACATCACCCAGAGACATCGAGGCGTAACCCTTTGAGTTACAAATGACTGATACATTCAAATATTAAATTGATATTCATCGATTGATCCAACAACTTGAAGTGATTTTTTTTTCTTTTTAGACACATGACAATAAGTATTTACAATATCATGAATATACTTGAATACAAAACATGTCTACGTGACATCACGCCGATACAACTATTCCAAATGTGTAACGGAGAGGTGATTGAAGTGGTAGTAGTTTTGTTACATTAATATCAAACTGTTAATCCGTCGAATGGTACTTAATGATTAATACCGTAAAACATTGTTAAGGCCCATATTCGCTTCCGTATTACATATTAAACGTTACTCAAAGGGAAATGTATTGATCGGAAAGCAAGTTTTCCCGGAGACAGTCAGGATGCTTCATGCAGGGACCTCAGACGAAATAGAATAAAATTCATATTAACGGGAAGTGTTTCCTTTTATTCCCATCTTACCAGTTTGTGAATGTTATTTTCTACTTAAATTTTGTGTACGAAATGTTGTTTTCCGTGCTTTTTATTCATAGATAAACCACTGGTACAGTATTGATTACGAAAAGAATCAGGGAATGTATAAATGAAGGGAAAATATCATAAAAAAGACCGCTCAATAATGTTAACACTTTCGGATAGGATTTAATCATATAGCTTA
Source organism: Ruditapes philippinarum (assembly GCF_026571515.1). Classification (NCBI taxonomy): domain Eukaryota; kingdom Metazoa; phylum Mollusca; class Bivalvia; order Venerida; family Veneridae; genus Ruditapes; species Ruditapes philippinarum. The sequence goes on from NW_026861574.1 coordinate 164,304, forward strand.
AGATATTTTTTCGCACGCGTGCGTTTGTTGTAAAAAAATGTGACGTTTATTTGAGAAAGATTTTGTTTTTTGTCTACTTTTTCTCTCTAACTGATCGCTCTGTTATAGTAATTGTTAAAGTCAATGTACAGTGTACAACGCATAGGATAATAACGCGTTATGTTTTCATTCTATCAAGGTTAAAGGTTGCGTAGGGAAGATTTATTACATACGCAAAATAAGAGAAAGAAAAAATATGAAGTTAATACTAAGAATGTTGGTAATGGAATGCATTAGTAACAAACAATTATTATTGTATAATTGTGACTAAGAGACTAAGTGCTAGCGCTTTTTAAACAAGTGACTTTGATTAATGTCGACCTGCCTGCTCCTTTCAAAAAGTACATTTTTGCAGACGACATTTGGCAGACGACGTTATTAAAAGGATACTTCTTCTAACGTAAACATGGGTAAGTGTTGTTGTTTTTTTATTGTTGTTGTTTGGTTTTTTGCTTTGTTTATATTTCATGTTTGTTTGTAAATTGTATGGGCGTTTTTATATTTATTCTTTTTTCTGTATATGTTTTACTATCATAGAACTCAAACCTTCACCATGGGTAAACGCATCTACCTTTTGTGCTTGCAAGAGATGAAATTAGTTATCAATAAATCGTACAGTGACTTTAAGTAATCAGTTTCTGAGCTCGCAATAAATCGTACAGTGATTGTAAGTAATAAGTTTCTGAGCTCGCAATAAATCATACATATTGAAATATATAGACTCGCAATAAATGATACAGTGATTTCGTTAACCCACTGTTTGTACACGCTGTTCTATATTTTTGCTATTATAATCGAAAAGAAAACACACGATGTCTAATATTAAATGGCATGATGCAATTATAATGTACAATTTAGTCAACCTGAAAAATAAAACTTCTTTCATCAACAGGCATCAAAGACTTGATATTTGTCTTTTCGTCAAAAAATTAGTCATTTCGTTACATATTATTTAACTTATTTGTAATTATCATGAGATTTATTTTATTTTATTTTTTTTTGGTTGGGGAGGGGGGTCTGGGGTGGGAGTGCGTCACGGGATGTGAGGCGGGAGGGGGATAATTTTTTGTACGGATATAATGACCAGTGTTATTTGTTGTTCTTCTCTCAAAACTTAATTGTAAATGGAGTGGCCGACTTTTAAGATTATTCACTTTACTTATGTTGACATTTTGCCTTTTATTTGACTTGATAAGCCTTCTACGATATCAATTATCTTGTAACCCTACCCGAATACTAAAGTTAGCACACTTTCAGTTTCATTTTAAAGTATTATATTTGTATAGTTTATCTGATTATGAAAATTGTTAAATTTTAGGCTAGAATAAGAAATTATCTTGTGTGTGGAAAAAATCAATGAGAGGGTTTAGTCACGGGGAGAAATTAGGCCTTTTTAATGGGAAAGTCGGTCATACATTGTACAAAACATGACTTGTATATACCAGTAATATGAAGAAGGGAAAGTCGGTCTTGATATATACATTGTACAAAACATGTATATACGAGTAAGAAATTTAAGAAGCGAGCGCACTGTGAAAAAGGTTTCTTAATATGCTTTTCTCAATGTTGATTATTTAAAAAATGTTATCCTATATAGATTTATCCTTCTATAGTAACATAACACGTTGGAATAAAGCGATAGCAAACAGACCGAAAAATATGGCTTATTGGCCGATGTATGTACAAGAAGTCATCTATTGCCCCATTTAACTACATTGAACAGGTAAAAGCCAGATTTAACCAGTTTGATTACAATTAATTGACCTTTCCTACGGATAAGGTCATCTTAATACCATACTAAATTTGCTGAGCTTTGTATTTGAATAAAAGAATTTAATATCAAAGTTCAAAAAATAAGCTACCAACAGTATATCGCCTGGTTTGATTGCACGGATGTGCTGGCTGGCCTTGTGGCAAAGGTTAATCACTTCCGGTTCCAGCGGGTTAAGAGTTTAGTCTGATTAGGCCGTAAGGACTTGCAGGGTGGGTGTCTCTTAACGCGCTGAACGTGTGTTTTACAGTTACGTTCATACTTATGAACTATTCATTTCTACACGTTTCAAACAATGCTTTTGTACATGTACGTGTTTCTAACAGATTTATACCCACTTCGACCAAGTGCATATAAACGTACTAGATCAGTATTAAAATTGACAAAGTTACAATTTTTTTGGTAAAGATTTACTTATTTATTGAAGAAATATTTTCATGTTTAGTACCTGCAGGAAATACAAATGTTTTAATAAATTTATTAGTTTCATCCCCATAATCATAATTTCAGTAAACCGTTCGTAACGTTTTACAAAATAATGTAGAAATTTGTACTATATATATGCATATTTTACGAATCAGTATTTTTACCCATTCTAAAGCAGTAAATAAAAGACAGATTATTTTTCTAAAAAAGCAACAAAAACCAGTACAATTAATTTGCATCATAAATCTGAAGGAAAATAAAAACAGCAATAAAAATATCTACACTAAACTGTCTAAAGTCGCAGATAAATGGTCGCTATTATTGTCTCACCGTTTCCGCAATTTATTGTCATTACATTTTGTATAACAAAGAAAGAATAAATAGTTAGATTTTCTAAATAAAATAAAGATATCCTTCGAAAATTTCGTGAAATATGAAATTGTTAAGTGACTTAAGTTACATAATAGAAATAATAAAACATTTATGAAGAAAAAGAAGTACAGTAAAATGCCACCAACTGAAACAAGAAAACAACATCAACATTACAAAAACAACAACAACAACAGCAGCAGCAGCAACAACAACAGCAGCAGCAACAGCAACAACAACAAACAAAAAAAAAAAAAAAAAAACAATAATAAGAAATAAACATGCTATTGAAATGAATTCTTTCCTTCAGAATTAAAATCAATACACATATACACATATTATATCCAAAAGACGCCGATTATTCGGAACACATGTCAATCATTCATAGTCCATATATCGGTCTTATCCGAAGTTTGATGGAAATGGCCGATTAGTTACGATCAGATGATTGGTTTCCATTTATTATCCTTTAAACTTTGAAATCTGTAAGAAATATAAGATAGAATTGTATGTTAACCTAAAGTCGTATTCTAGGGTTACATTTACTTACATATAGCACAATGAGAACTTCATGAAAAGATTTTAAAGTTTACATGATATTAAAATGTAACGAAAATTGGAAAGGTTTTAAGTAAGGACTAACTACATAACCAATTCTTGCATTTTGCACAAACACACAAATGTAAGTTAACTACATGACAGGGCTTGAAATGTTTGTTTTTTTTTTTCGAATTATTCGACAACTCCTTTTTTCCGGATAATTATTCTAATTTTGAAAAATGGCCAATAATTGAAAATCGTTGCAACGTCTTTCACTATAATAACGCAAAAAAATCGATTTTCAATTTATTTCTAAGAATATTTCTTAATTATCTTTTGCATAACTTTCTGTGTTTATGTGCCCCATGCAGTTATCTATAAAGAAATTCAAATTTTATGTTTTAAAGCTTTTTATTTGGACCTTAGTGGAGCTGCTTCAAAGTACGTTAACTAGAGCTCTGTCCTGTTTACATGGAACATTCACTGATTTATTTAGTACAGTCACTGATAATGCAGTTCACCTCTTGGCGTGTCATTCACCTGGCTGTGTTTTTTTTAAATAGCACATACATTTTGTTTCCTTTGTTTGGTTAAATAGTTTACCGTTTGGCATGCAAGAGAGTCAAAAAAATTTCTGATTGGGCAGAAATGCATAACTACTTACAATAAATAAATAAATAAATGAATGAATGAATGAATGAATGAATGAATGAATGAATGAATGAATGAATGAATGAATGAATGAATGAATGAATGAATTAATTAATTAATTAATTAATAATAAATAAATTTTTTGTCGATAACGACCTATTGTTCTTCAATTGTACATGAAATTTAAGCAAATTTTGTTTTTCTAAAGTTTAAAAATTGAACCAAAAGTGCCATTTTTGTTACAAATATTCTTATGTTATTTCAACTCCAATAATTACACTATAATTGCTATTGTTCAAAAATGAGCATTCGCCTTTATGCGCATGCGCAGTATTTTTGCCACGCATATAAGCAATAAGAAAATGACCTCTTATCATCTAATATATTGTAATGATATTAACATCTAAAATATGTACAAACTTAAGACTGTGATCGTTCACATATTTTATCATCCAATTATTATCTCTTAAGTCGTCAGGTCTATTTCTGTTATTACAATACGCGGTTCCTATAGGACAGGTGCTCCTTTCCCTAGCTTCCAAATTATTTATGTTTCTCATATTAAAAGTTTCACTAAGGAATTAAGATTTAGAATTTAAAAGTTTCACTAAGGAATTAAAATTTAGAATTTAGTAAACAGGTAACATATTTTTCTTTCTTAACAATATTCATGTACATGCATACGCAATGGTGAATCTTTTTCTTATTTCCCCGTCTGAGATTGTTATTTTTACTGAGTATTGCTTGTTCATTCATTTATGTTACTGGGAACTTTGCTAGTATCAGGCATTTCAGCCATTGATTTTGATTGGTATTCAGGTTGGTTCATATACAATAACAATATTATGGAATAGCAATCATCTCAATTCCAAGTATAGAACATAAGAATTGTTGTATCATAGTTTGGGGACCTTTCTGTTAAAAAAGTGTCAGAGTTAAATCGTATACATATACATGCACAGTGCGGTAACTGGAGTGCAGGTATCAGTTACCCGCACTCCAGATAATGCCAGTTGATTGGTTCATTTTTGCTGGGGTTTAATTTTGAAAACAGGGAACGTGCTGTCATGTTTGACTATGATACAAAAGAGAAAGAACACCAAAACACTCGGCAATCTGATTTATACTCGGGGGCTACGCCCCCTCGTACAAATCAGATAGCCTCGTGTTTCGGTGCTCTTTCTATTACTTAAACTTCACTCAATTTTCTGCAGTCTCCGCCATAATGATAATTAATAACAGTAGCTAAAATCTAGTTAATCGTTTGTTTCATACCATGTAATTAATATAATTATAAATTTCATCCTTGACAGGAGGGTTACTATCTTCTAAAACGAGCCGTCCAGAGAGCTCCTCTGCTGACAAGCTTCTTCCACCAGTCACGCCTACAGATTCTATACCACCAAGCAAAGCCACAATGGATGAACCCAGTATGGCGCCAAAAGAATACACGCGTAGATGGTTTATGCTGTTACTGTTTGTGGCATATTCGTTTAGCAATGCGTATCAATGGATTCATCTAAACATCATTGGTAATATTATAATGAAATATTACAACGAGAGTCTCCCGGAAGACTCTTTCCAACAAGAATCTGCGATAGACTGGCTTTCAATGATTTATATGTTAGTTTACATTCCCCTGATATTTCCTGCAACGTGGCTGCTTGACAAGAAAGGTCTGCGTTTGAATTTGATCTGCGGAGCGTTCCTAAACGCTTTAGGCGCTTGGATTAAATGCGCATGTTTATCAACTGACAGATTTCCGGTTCTTATGTTTGCCCAGACGCTTTGTGCCATTGCTCAGATATTCATTCTAGGAATTCCAGCTCGTCTTGCAGCTGTCTGGTTTGGTCCAAACCAAGTGTCAACCGCAACTTCTATAGGTGTCTTTGGCAATCAGGTAATTTGGAAGAGAATAACTATTTGATTCACTCATAATAGCAAAAAGAAGTAGTTATTTTTAAATAAACAATTGTTTCAAAAATATAACATCGTATTGAATTCACATCTTATTCTAAGGATTCATTCATGTCTCGTAAAATTCACGTTATTATTAAACAGGGCTTCGTAAATCTTAAATAAACACGTGTTATAGCGGGCCACATAATTCTTCTTTGTGTAACATTATGGTCGGGGGGGGGGCGCGCGGTTTCCTTTTTTCCGGGCCCTTGCGGTTTCCCAAAACGGGGGACCTCCCATCAGAAAACGGCCCCGGGAAAACCCTTTGGGGTTAAGTTCATATATGGGCGGGTAAAACCCCGGGACTTTTATAAATTTTTTTATTGGGAAGATTATTTTTCTTAGGTTTCATTTTCTTTGACAAATATAGTTGTGGCATTTGTCAGATATGGTAAAAACCTTGCACATTTTCCCCGCTTTATCTTTGCTTGATGAGGCAATCATAAAACTAAACAAGAATTGTGAAACAAAACAACTCATCTAGATACAGGCGGAAGTATCAAATAAAAAGACATGTCACTGAAAAATAATTTAGGATTAAGAATCAAAAATAAGAATACAAAAGCCCTTTTTGTATATTTACTGTTTAGTATTCCATTATTAATATATACACGTTGCGATTCCCAACTAAGTAAAATGGGTAAGGATTCAGGGTATAACATTTTAATGTCAGCTGTTCAACTCGAACACCATAATTTTAGATTGTTTGCCTGAGACACTTTCACGCGTAAGTTAAGCTAGTCATTTAATATCAGTATGCATTCATACTCCCCATTAAATTACAAATAAAACCATGCATGAGCATTCACTTTAACAGTAAATACATTAAAATAAGCCTGAATGATATTGATTTTTTCCACCAATTAATAAATAAATATATTATTTTATCTTACAACAACAACAACAACAACAACAATAACAACAAAAGCAACAGCCGCAACAAAAACAATTACAAAACAAAACATTGGGGGCAAGTTTAAATACCGGAAAAATATGTTGAAAATATTATTTCTGAAATAATTCAGTAATATGTACACATTGGGCTAGACAGAAAAAAGTATAAAAGGCAGAAATAAGCCTCATATTTGTCTGCACACTGTAGCCGTAATTTAAACACCTCGCTGAAATGATGTACATGAAAGAAATTTAAAAAATGAGAAACAAAATGGCATGACATGAATACACCCGCAGGTCCACCTTAATAGCTAAATATATATTTTTGTGACAACCACCCAAAATACTTTACGTCATATTTTTACTTTCAGTTTTTAAAGACAAACCCCCTCGACCACCTAGCAAAGCACAACTGTTAGCCGAACAAGGAGCCGACAAGGAAAACTACTTTATCTCGTTGAAAAATCTATTCCGTAACCGGAATTTTATTTTATTAACACTAACGTATGGTAAGGGTTTTTAAATATTTGTTTTACTTTGTTTATATAGCCTTTAACCGTATTAGATTTTTCTATGTATGGTGGAAAATACGTGCCATTCAAACCCTTTACCTTGTGGGCGTGTCCAGCTTCATATTTTGAGAATTTACTGATCATTATCAATGTTGGGTTATCAATGAAAATTAAAAGCTTGTCGGCCAACAGTATGTACACGAATGCATAGACTGATCTAGATCAATAATGGTGACAGAGATTAAAGGTTAAGTAAGGATTGTTAAATTCGGCAAACTTCGGATTTTTTCGAATCTGATATTTTGTTACATTCGACGTTACATATATTTATGTTGTTCTTGGTCATAAAGACGCTTGTCGGTCTGTGATACAAACAGAAATAAACTAAAATATGCTGGATTCTCTCAAACGTTATGATGTTATATAGCTAAATGTTAATGAGCAAATGAATCTTTTGTTGCATGATATTGAATGGTACAGACTTTTACCCACACTTTATTTTGAAATAACTGGTCAGTATTTAGAATGTCACGCACTAAATGACGTCATATGCTAGTCCAGTCAGTGTTCTATAATTTGTTTCAATATTTTGATGACTTTTGTGACAAAAAAGAATCGCAATGTTCTAATTAGAGCACTATTTTATCAATGGTCTTATCAAAATACATGTAGTTTTTTTTGCAAGAAATACAGCTCTATTTAAATCTTAATATAGTTTCAAACTCGTGAATTTCTAGTACACAGATTGAAATCTTTCGTAAATTTAAATAAGTGGAGAAATATACCACTATATTGTTAACAAACTTTTTTTTTCAGTATAAAAACGTTTTTTATATATCATTATTGGCCGTAATAATCAAATTAAAGTATAAACAAATATGAAGATCTTTTCTGACAAATTTAACTCCTCTGCTGTGTTTTCTTTCTCTCGTTTCGAATGAAAAGGTGATTATGGTGTCTTGTTTCTCAACATTTAGAGCCATTTTGGGAAATGCCGGTGATATGTCATACCAGTTCCGGTTTCCTCCCGGAAGCGGAGTCTTGTGAAATAGACACGTTATAAAAGTCACTTGCCTGTAAAGCTGTATCAGGATAAAGATTGTCATTTCTGTATTTTTTTTTTCGTGTAAATAAGATTTATATTATACACTTCACTATCATTTCTCAAAATTAACAAAAAAACATAAAATGATGACTTGTAAATTATATCTTGCCATTAATCGAATTTGATATAAATTGATAAACAATTATATATCTAAAGGTATCAACACCGGATGTTACTATGGCATTGGGACGCTGCTAAACCCAATTATATTGTACTACTTTCCAGTAAGTACATAGTGAATAGATAACACATTAATATCGCATACTATGATATCATATTCACAACTTCACATATCATGTTGAAGATACAAATTCACATACTATATTCACCAATTCAAATATCATGTTTACAATCATGTATTTACACGTATCTTGATATCATATTCACATACTTAGACATCATAAGAATTCAGATTTTAATATTCACATATATAATAGCATGACAAATATCTAGTTCTCATATTAAGCTTTGAGATATATTCAGATATTCGGATATTGTATCGACATATTCAGATAATATATTCAAATTCACATAGTTTATTAAGATAGAATATTCACATATTCAGATAAAACTTTCACGAATTCATTCTGATATGATATTCCCATATTCAAATAAAATAATTACAGAATTACGTATTCAGATATATTTAAACTACATGTTTATATATTCAGATAACTCGGTCACCTATTCAGATAATGCATTCGCATTTAGAAAATATATTCACATATTCAGAGTACATATTCATATATTTTCAAATACTTAGATACCATATTCACATCTTAAGATAACTTATTTACATATTTCGACAACATATTCGTATATTTACATGCCATATGGCATATTCATTTTTGATAAAGAAGATTGTATTCTGGAAAATTATTTTCACAAGAGCTATCGAAATCTGTTTTTATCTTAAATGTTTAAAAGATACAATTAAAACAGTTATAAAGAAAATGTATACGAATAGTCCAAAATGTGGCCGTAGAACTTTACCTCCCCTGGCTTACCATTCTCGTGGTCAAATTTTACACATCCGGCCAAAATTCGTTTTCATTAAGAAATGATTTCTGTAAAAAAAATCACGTTTACATATTTACTTATCAACTGAAGTAAATTCAATGTTATTGTTTGTTATTTTTTCTTCACGTTTCATGTACTTTATTTTTTTTTAAATGTGCGTATTTTTCAGGGCCATGAGCAGAGTGCTGGTCAAATTGGGTTGGTTCTGGTTTTAGCCGGTGTTGTAGGATCTATAGTAGCTGGCCTATGGCTAGATAAAACAAAGTCTTTCAAGTAAGTTCACACTCCATTTATATTAAAATGAAGGTCAAGTATGACTGCATTTTGATGGAGATATAGGTCAGTAAATATTGAAGGTTTTTTCATTGTGATTATAAAAGAATACTCAAACTTCCAATTTAAATTAAACGTGTGGAAGCTATGTCCTCAATTTTCAATGCAGGTCAGAAGTAACCAAATTTCCATGCATGTCCTGAAGCAGCAATCGTAACTTTTCGTCCCTTTCCGCCAGTCGTCGGATATTATTGATAATAGCCGAGATGTTCCGATTGCTAAAGCAGGTGTGAATTTAGGGGTGTTACAGCTGTATCATACCCCAAAATGTATAACACATGTTGTATTGCAATCGTTTGTCTGAACATCTGCGTATTTTGTAATTATTTTTTCCATGTTTTGGACATCAAATACATGTATAGGTTTTTACTGTAGCCTCCAAAAACTGTAATTAAGGACGTAGCGACTTAATATTCGCGGAATTCGCGGTTACTACCAATCCGCGAAAGTTTGTCTCCGCGAAAATGCCGACGTTGTGAAAAAACGCGAAATATTGTATCCGCGAATATTTCTAGGAATACAGTACATTTCATATATGCTTATTTTTTATTTTTCAGACCGACGACTGTTGGTATATATTTCTTGTCAATGGCGGGAATGATTGCTTTAACCTTTACAATGGATGTGGGTCATATTTGGGTAGTTTTCCTTACTGCTGGAGCATTAGGGTAAATTAATTCATAACGGTAGTTCATATGGAACGGAATTATCCAAATTTAAAAAAGTACCGTAAAATGTATTATAAAGGTCAATTTAAGATTAAAGTTGAACTAGAAAATTGCATAGTGCGTCCAGGGCTATTTAGTCAACAAGAACTTGTAAACTATATATATAATACTTTCATAATTATTATGTTCTTTTCAGGTAGCGAACATTTGACACCATACATTATTGACGCTTAGAAAATGTAATAAACGTTCTTTCTTAGTTGTTTTGCAACTTAAGCAATACGGGCAGTTGCAATGTGCAGTATTGAACTGTCTGGTGTTTTGAAGAGATCTAGACACTTCGTTGTGTGACAATCGATTGGTTTCATATTGATAATTTGACATCCAAGTGAATGTTCCTAATATATCTTGATTTTACCGGTTTCTTGGAGAATTTTACTTTATCTAATGTATTAACGAAACTCCCATCGGTGAGATAAAAACTTCAACAATGGAAAATCTGAACGGCAATTGGAATTTGTCTGAAAGAAAACCCACGTGAATAACATTCATGTGTACTTGTAGTTTAAGTAATGGCCAGAATTTGGAAGCATAGGCTTGCATGTTTGTAATTTTATTGATTTACTTACAATGTTAAGAAGAAACAATTTCTGGTTTCAGGTTTTTTATGACTGGATACCTGCCGGTCGGGTTCGAATTCGCTGCCGAAATCACGTATCCGGAGTCCGAGGGCACGTCTTCTGGCCTTTTAAATGCATCCGCTCAGGTGGGGATCTTATCATGCCGTGATTTCAGAACTTATAATGGTGTTCATAGTATTTGATAATTAATATGTTTTTTGTTTGTTCGTCAGTGCCATGTAAAATTGTCAGTGTATGGAACATCTTTTCAACGTCTTATTCGGAAACTGGCTATGTCCATAGCAAAAAGCTTGATTCGGACCAAGGATTTAAATAGACCAAAGCACTTTGCATTTATTTTTGATTAACAAACTCGAATTTGATTTTTTTTCATCTGGATTGACAAATAAAATCGTTAAGTAGTTTAATTAATTCATTTCAAGATAGTATTTCAAAATAAACCCATTTGATTCATGATAATTTTACGTTTAGAAAGAAGTTTGCCTCGACTTTAAAGATAACATAATACGTTTATTATAATTTTGTCCATAAATGTCTAAGTTACACAGTATATTGTACATGTATATTGTTTATGTTTTGCAGACATTTGGAATTATATTAACAATAGGGATGCGTGCATTAATTAATAGAATAAGTGTAGTGTCTGCCAATATAACAGTATCAGCTGCTCTCCTGGTAGGAACAGTTATAACAGGTAATAATTAAACCTCAATCACCCTTAATATCTTAAATGAACCTATCCATTTGTTCAATCAAGCCTCAAGATTGCAAAACTTTTTTCAGAGTTGTGTCTCAGGATTTTCATTGGTCAGTGTACATTCTGTGGCAATTTCTGACCAACCAAATGCCTGAGATCTGAGTCTGAGCTATGAGAATTTCTTTATAACCTCGGACCCAGACAATACAATTCAGAATACATGTAATATAACATACTGACTGAATAGCCAGCATTAGAAAGCATTGTCTCTACTGGTGCATTGGTAGGTTAAGTTGCCGCCACCAGTCAAAGGGTTGAGGGATGAAATAAATTTAATTCATTAACGCTGGCTCATAGCTTTCTTTCCACTTATCTACCGATATACAGTTAGGAGTACAACTATTGGTCTTGAATCACAGCCAGAACTAGCAGAATTTCCAATAATATCTGAAAAAATTAATCTGAAAACCAAATCTTACAGTCTGTGACGGTTAACTCTAATTTTGGCTGCTAAAGCAATTGCGTCGAAAAAACTTTCAAATCAACCAAAATGGAACAGAAGCCGCGCTCGAGGTTCGAACTAGTATGCATGTGTAGTCACATATTGTTCTCCGAGGGGATTGGATCAAGACCTGTAGTATTCTGTTCTATTTCGGGCTGTACAACATAAACCAGTCTCTAGTTTGAAGATGTATTATCTTAATTATTTCTATTTTTCTTTCCCTTCCCCGGATATTGAAAAAAATAATTTCGACATGTTTTTGGTTTTCAGCATTTATTAAAGCAGATTACAGACGTCAGGAGGCTGGTAAACGGGTAAGTTTTTTTATTCTATTACTATTACATATAATAATGATACTATAAAAATCTAGTTAGATAAGAACATATTTGGCAATAGCTGTATAAAATTATTCAGACTGTGTGTGTTTTTTTTTTTAGTGTTTTTTTTTTTTTTTTTTTTTTTTTTTTAATCAAATAATTGTTGCTGTTCAACGATTGTACGCTACATGACCATTTAATACCACAGGAATTATGAATGGTATCTTTTTGAATTGTAACATTAGTAGAAATAAACTTTTTTGAGGTGTCGGCCACAGCCAGGTTAGGCGACCATAACGAAATATCAACAACTGACATGGGATAACTTCCTAAATAAAAGTTGTTATAGAGTAAAGGTCGCATGTACATGCATATTTGAATGTTTCTGAGTAAATGAAATGGTTTTGATATAATGTAAGACATAAATGATTGTCCTTTTACAGGATTAGAAGATTAAATAGCCAAACCATTTCTGTTTCACTAAACATTTAACGAATAATACAAGTATATAAAATCAGTTAATTCAACAAAATAAAAATGATTTCATCATAGTTTCAAGCTGTAAAAACCGTTGTAAATATGCCAACTAAGTTATTTTTTACATATTTTTAAGTTATCAATTGCATTGGATATTTGCAAACCTATAAGTACGTATACACAAAGGAAAACTTACATACCTCGATGGCAATTTCCCCAAATGCTTTGCTTGAATGTAGACTTTATTGGAAAATGAGATATGATTTGGTGTTGTTATGAAATGTCTGTAGTTTGACCCTTTATTATGAAATGTCTGTAGTTTGACCCTTTATTATTTTCATCCCTTTTATGTTTTTATTCATCTTCAAAAATGAAAAAAAACAACAAGAATTAGACGCTAGTTATTACGTTGGCATAAGGAACCGGATCCAAGGCTACAATATAATTATCCCTCTCATTTACGTCAAAGCAGGGGGGTCACAGTGCATCGCTATTGGTAGTGTATTTTGGTCAAGATGTGTGAATTTGGGTCAATTTCTACCCAATTAGGGTAAAGAATGCCAAAAACCACCATTGTGACCAAAGTACAGTAACAAATACCGTGACTTCACAAAATTTAGGAACTACTTTTAATCAGACTGGTTTACGACATATATTAACTTTTCAGTATGTATATCTTTTACGAATAATTAAGGTGCTAGGTAAGCTAGCTAAGAATGCTTTTTATACAGCTGTGCTTTTGATACTGTCATAATTTCCCTACTGTTATTTATTTACATTAATAAATGTTTCATTTGCTATAACCCATAAAGTATTCTAAGTGTGCTTTTTCAAAATATAATACACGAAATATTGTGTAGTGTCGTTCTTATAATAATTGTTTCAGACAAGTAGATCTACTTACAAAATTGCAAGTTTATGTATATGTGAGTGGAGGAAGAGGACTTTTTTTCTTAAATCCAAGACATTTTAAGAAAATAAATTTAACATATTTTACTTTTGGGAATGATAAATGTGTAAACAGTTTAAAATGCACCCTTTTTTTTGTTGCTAAAACAAAAGTTGTTTGTATTTTCATCGTATGCAAACTCCAAATGCATTAATTTTATCACACCTTTCATTCCCAAATTTCATGAGTTAAGAATAGGCATTATCTCTTTAATATGCTCATTTTTTACTGTCAAACGTTACTGATTCATTTTAGAACGATATTTTTTAGAAATGTCCGTCAGTCACGTGATTTATTGATTATTTTTCCTTATGGCAAAATAGAAGTTATTTTGACTTTTACCTGTGCACTCACCATTTGCACTAGAATGTGCATGACGTCACTTTAACCTGCAGTTACCAAGATGATTGGCCTTTGACATTAGTATAGAGCCAGACCAGCGTGCACATCCGTGTCGTCTGGTCAGGCTCTATATTGCTGGTAGCACATTTTTAAATTTTAATATTGATATCCTTAAAAATTTTAATGGACTGTTCCTGTTCCGAATTCGAAGCTGGCCAACCATTACACTCTTTGGCAGGTAAAGAGTTAATACCCTTGTTGCTATAAATATAAAATTCCAATTTCTTATCCAATATATTGCATATCCACTTGTGCTTAACATATGAGATATATATTTTTGTTATTTCAGACAGTTGAATATTTGGACCAAGTTCAGTTTGATGTGAACATCACGGACAAAGACAAGAAACCGATGGAGGAAAATGTAACAGCCTGAAAAGACAATCATTTTGTTAGGTTTCCATTTATTTGAAAAACGTGTTTGGTTTTTGTATCGATTGGTGTTTATATTCCAGTCTGGTGAATATAAAGGAGGCGGGCTTATGTGTAGAAACGCTGTTGATATAAACAAGACTGTATGATACAATAAAGGAGGGCTCCAGATCTGATATTAATCACCTATTTTTGAGTTACTTATAGTTCTCTATATACATTCTATATTCTTCTCTAGGATAAATGAATTTAATATGTGCCACCTTAAAGGCCCATTATGCCCCATAAGGCCCATTATGCCCCATAAATGTTTTTATTCTTATTTCCTAATTTTTTGTTGGTGTACTTATATACATGTAGTTTCCAAAAAGTTACTCACTGGCCATTCACCTGAAACATTCTTTTCTTCAGTTGTTTTTTTTGTTTTTTGTTATTAGTACTGTTATAATGATTAAGTATTTTGTATAGAAGTCAAAATACTTCTTTGATCACATTTTGCTACTTTAATGACAAATAATTTCACATTTAACGTCAATATCTTCAGGTAACAAGCATCTAACATGCTCTAAAACCATTATTTTAACATTATAAAAATTCAAGTTTGCTCTTTTTAAAAAAGTTTAAACTTATTCTCGTTTCTGAGGCATAATGTGCCTTAAATTCAATGACTGAAAATCACCTCGATGTAATAATCTCCTTTTAATATTTAAATATTTAACATTTGTTTACACTCTCTACTCCGCCCACCCACAAAGGTTCTTAATCTATGACGCACTTTATTATTTCAAAGCAATGTGATGATACGGACGTTTTTTTCCAAGAATATTCATTCCTAATTCATTCTACACTTTTAACATTCAAAAATATATTGATGATTTACTTAAATCATAAATACACTTATTCCTTTTATATCTTTTAGTCAGCTTTTTGCTGATATATTACTTCAATTTTGAAACGAGTACATGTTCCGCCTATTTATTCGCGTGTTCATTCGAAGTTTTGACACGTTGTTACACATATGTATATACTTGTATTATATTTTAATTTATATCTTTATATGTATACATGTGATTTTAATATCATACAAGAATAATTTAGCTGATATTATGCGAGAATAGTTTAGCTGATACCATACTTTATTATTAGTTGAGTTCATGTTACTGACTTTTTGAGAGAAAAAATGTGTTCAAGTTTGCCTTGAGATATTTTTGCTGCCTTTTTTATTGAACATTTTGCGACTTGCCGGATAGGCCTAAGCTAACAGTCGCGCTACAGTTATTGTACAGGCAAGTTCAAGCATTTGGCGTAGAATATAGCAAGTGTTCTCGCTTTACCTTACTGCCAAAATTTGTCAGTTTCATATATATTCTCGACCCTTTCCATCAAACATCGGATAAGAAATTGAAAATTTGCAAGGAGCATGGATTCTTAGGCTTTGCGAAAGGGAGATAATTGAGAACGTTTTCCTGTTGTGCTAATTTCGGAATTCTTCGGGCATTCGTTATACATGCATAGTATAACAAGATTGTTACATTCTGCTAACTTTAGAAAATCCCCCCAAATGTACACGTGAAAACTTAAGTGATATCAAAAAGATGGGACACTTGTGATAAAGTGATGATTACGTCATCGCAATAATTTTGGAATACTTCGGGCATTATGCAGCACAACGAGAACATGACCTTCCGTAAATTATGGAAGACCAATCCAGCAGTACATGTTTTATTATGATACAGTCAGTGATAAATGTTTTTTTTCTGTCTATGCACATTTGATAATATATTTAGTACTAGCTCTAGTATTACCAATTGGAAATAAAATTTAAAAAATGATCAGTTTTCTGTTTTCCCTTCTCACAATTGCACGTTGTTTTAGTTAGATTCAATCACAACAATCAGTATTTTGTTTGTGAGGCTTCTTCAAGCTAATTTATTCACCAACAACTCAAAATAAAAGAATATATATATTGCGACAATCCATCGAACTGTTACGATCTTCTAAGTATATGTTAGTGTTCATCCGTGCTGTTCTACAGAAATTAGAAACTTCGACGGGAGCGATAGCGACAGGAGAATGTTTCTAATTTCTGTAGAACAGCACGGATGAACACTAACATATTTAGTGTCAAGCTTTATTTGGCCCTTGATTACGTCACTACGCGGTACTATGAAGCACTATGAAAAATAGAAGGCGACTATGAACGGATTTCAATATAGTATCGACTTTTTTTCTTCTATGAAAATTAACACACATAATTTTTAAGAAATACAGCGTTCGATGACAAATAAAGTTGGACACTAATGGATATAGGGTCTTTCAAAGAGCAAGAATAGAATACATGACGTTGGCATTTTCTATAAAGAACGAAGGATCTGTATTTCAAAAATCTTATTAACAAATCCATTTATCAACGCAGATGATATACATGTTTCTACATGACAGTGTTTGCTTCTATAACAGACATGTTAATAAATATCCCATGTCTTAAAAGTGTACATGTATAAAGCTATATAATTACATATCTGTTGCAAGAATTTTTATTTGAATTTGAAATAAATACTTCCAACTTACTTGTACGAGAGCGAATGACGCATGTACGAATGTATTGTTAAACGGTTAAAGTTTTATTTAGTGTTTTAAATTATTTTTTGTCCATAAGGATTGCAGTAAATGTATTTCAAATGAATCGTAACACATTTTACTTTGGTAAATCGGCAATCTGTTATTCAGTCTAGTAAATCGACAGTTTTGAAAAATAATTTAAAACACTAAACTGGTTAAATTTTATTAGTACGCGCCTGACCAATTTAATTTTGTAAACTTTAACCTATGCTTATACCTTGATAAAAACTTGTACAGTTGTTTCCCTTTTATAAGTAATCGCCATTTACCTGGATAACGGTCAGTACGTGGATTCTGCAATAACATTGAATTTATAGACAGTACGCGGTATGCACATTTTCACAAAAGGAACAGCAAATTTCAACGCAATTAAAGTGGAAATAACACAGGTATGCGTTTAATTGTTTTATTTATAGAAATTTTAAGACAGATGGAACATGTGCAATTTAGCTGATTTATCAAACAAACACGCTGAAGTTAATCTTGATGAATAGATGCTTGATTTATATATTAAATGTAGCTGTTAAGCCATGGAAACATATGTTATTCTATTGAATTTATCATAATAAATCTACTGTAGACACTGGTTATTCAAACAGGAATCAAAATCTATTTTAAACAAACAAACACAGATACAATCACGTGATACAATGTACAACACTCTCCATAGCCTCTTTCTTACCTCCTAAAATATGCCATTGACACTGCCCTTGATACTTTTGAAATGTGATTATAATAGTATCTAATTTATGCGGCCACTGCTTTAATAGTAATTTTAGCTGGTGAACTTAGTTTGACGCGTAAATGTGACATACTTGTATTGTATATGGATGGTTTATACACATGATGTGCATGAATGAAAAATTTACATTTGATTAAGGTATCTAGGCTATAGTGTATGACCCTGTAGCAATAGGAGAGTCTTTTGTTGAGGAGTAAATTTATTTACAGTATACTTCTTACTGATTAATTTGGATTAATAAGACAATATAAGAAAACACATTTTCTGCATCGGCATCTGTGTGCGACGTACATGTAAATGAGAAAACCACCACGATTTTCACTGCTTTACTAAGAAAAAGGTTAGTTTGTTTTAACGACACTTTTAACACATGATTGATCGTATCTCGGCGGCTGGTCAACTAACCGGCTTTTTCCCCGGATAAATAACCGGTAATTACCAATTTCTCCTCAAGTGACGAACTATTAATATCAGTACACATGATTTCAGAGACTCGATGTCCGAGATTAATAATATCTGTCATATTTTGCGGTTCGGATCGGAATATCCGTCCCGAGGTGACCCGCCCATTGGGCGGTAACGAGGCTTGCCGAGTTACCGCCCATGGGCGGGTGACCGAGGGACGGATATTCCGATCCGAACCGCAAACATATGTCGGATATTTTTTCTTGCATATTCTACCATATTCCATTATATTTTAAATTCTTTATCTTTATTTTCAATGAAAATTTATATCATTACAACCGTAACTACTTTCATTCAACAGCGTATGAATTACAAAATCATTCATAACGGTAAAATGACGTCATCTTTATCGTGCCATTGTACAGCACGCGACTCATCTGGAACCCCCCATGCCAGATGAAATTTCCGGCATGGGTAAAACTAACGGAAACGCCAGTCTGATATGCAAGAATAATTGTCGCGGAGAAAATTCTGCTTGCCTGAAGATTGATCCTGCGACACCGGGATCACAGGTAGTCGGTGCGTGTTTATTTTAATTACATCCATATGTACTATAAATAAAGACAATGTAGAAAGGTTCACCGGCGGAACTATCACGCGGCCTTATTTTAAGTCCCAGATCTATGTTAATTTTCAACCAATTTTCACCAAAATCGAGTGCAATCGACTGAGAAATGATTTCTGTTCCTAAAAATTTACAATATTATACCAGTTTATAAATACATAAAAAGAACGAATTTATAGCAAAAGTGCACTTTTTGTCTAGGTTGAACATCGCTTGATCAGGCCATAAGAAGACGATTTTGGACATAAATCGATCTCTTTCATATGAAAACAGTGCATGCAAACAACTGGAAAAAAATTCTCGACATGTTATGTACAGAAATCATGTCCCGGATATACTTAATGCTTACCCCGTTCCGCATAGGAAAGATAAAGTGACAGCTTTCTAATTTTAGAAACAGAGTATTTGCATTAAAAATACCCGGGTCAGACGAAATGTCGAGAAATTTAAGAAGTTAGTGCAAATAACTGAAAGTGCCTATACCTATCGACGTTTTGGATTAAATTTGGACCGGTAAGCGAAAGTTGATAGCTGCCTTTTCTTTATTTTAACTATGTATAGATGAAATTAAAAGAACCACGCACCGACTGCCTGTGGCCTGGCCTGCAAATAAGATGTTATTTCTATTCAGCTAAGATAATACTAGTTTGTGATGTTCCATTGGCAATGAATTGGTTTAAGAATGAGACTTTTTCTGGATTTTATCAGTTATCCAGCACAAGAAAATATATAGAATTCGCCTTTGTTAACTTACAGTATGGTTTAATTACAGGGAAAGAGAGACACACAACTTTATTAATGTAATAAGCCATCATACTCTGTAATTATGGTTTTCCAGCACTCCTAGACTGAATAAAGAATCAATGCTAGAATATAATTATGTTTTTATTCAACTGAAATTCACCGAAACTTTACTTATCTATGGTTGACTGCAAAAATGTTGTAAGTCCTTCCTTATTTCATATGAGTTACTGCAGTTTTGCGGTCAACTACCGAAATTTTCTCATTAACCTTTTAGGTATTCTCAAAGCTAAATACTCAAAGCTAAGTACTTAAGAACGTAATCGGCAAGGTGTCTGTTCGACTTGTTAGTTAGTTTGGTACAACTGATGACCTCTCATTAGATGAAATGAGACAAAATGTTATATACTAAACTGTAAAGAAGATTTATTGCAATTACATGTATGTTTACAGGTGAATAGAGTACTTACAAGGATTAGTGGCAAATCATATGTAATGCATTCGAAGTTGATCTAACCTACTATGTCTACAGACTCCATTCCACCGTTGAACACGGGATATGTGGATAAATCCAACACAACACCGAAAGAGTACACGAGGCGATGGTTCATGTTATTTTTGTTTGCAGCCCTTTCGTTCAGCAACAATTACCAATGGATTCATTTAAACATCATTGGGAATGTAATAATAAAATATTACAACGAGAGCCTCCCGGAAGACTCTTTCCAACAAGAGACTGCGATAGATTGGTTATCAATGATTTACATGTTAGTTTACATTCCCCTGATATTTCCTGCAACGTGGCTGCTTGACAAGAAAGGCCTCAGAGTGAATATGATCTGCGGAGCATTCCTGAAACGCTTTAGGCGCTTGGATTAAATGCGCATGTGTATCATCTGACAGGTTTCCGGTCCTTATGTTTGCCCAGACGCTTTGTGCAATTGCGCAGATATTTATTCTAGGAATTCCAGCTCGTCTTGCAGCTGTCTGGTTCGGTCCAAACCAAGTCTCAACCGCAACTTCTATAGGAGTCTTTGGCAATCAGGTAAGCAACTATGACCCTTTTTATCTTACTGCTAAAGAAATTACTTGCCACATTTTTCAGTGATCCCAAAATGCCAGGACATAGCAATTTTTTTAGTGAGTGACAAAAAAAATTGCGGAGGAGATGTACAAATTACAGTGGGGAGCATTTGGCGTATATTTAAGGGTCATTGTCGGAACGCACGGTATACATGTACATTCCTTACACTATTTTTATTGATAAATAGCCTGGGTTGCCGACGATGACCAGGGATTTGATTCTTCAAAAATCCCAGAGCTCCGGCTTTTCTCCGTGGCAGGTACGATGGTTCACTCACTACAATGAAATTTTGTCACGGACGTAAGTTTACAGATTATTCTGTGGTAGTGTAAGAAAGATCAAAACATATGTGACTTTTTAAAGGTGATAAACCTTAAATGACAAATACATGGCTTGGAGCAGAATTCAACTAAAAATGATCTTTCTTTTTAAGGTTGGGTGTGCAACAGGGTTTCTTATACCTCCGTTACTTGTTCGTAATAGCGAATCTTTATCTGAGATTGGTAAAGGACTTAGTACCATGTTTTACATGTCAGCTGGTGTTACAACGGCACTTTTGATTATTATACTGATAGGTAAAGTTATCACATTAATATTGTTTTCTATTATAATATTAAAGATATCATTAGGCCTTTTTATTATGCCCCCCTTCGAAGAAGAGAAGTTATATTGTTTTGCTAATGTCGGTCGGTATGTCTGTCTGTTTGTTGGAAGACCACATGGTTTCCGCTGATTATCTTACAAACTATTTATCACAACACCTTCATATTTCACATAGCGATTAGTCATAACTAGTAGATGACCCCTATTGATTTTGGGGTCACTAGGTCAAAGGTCAAGGTCACAGGGACCTTAAATGTCAAAATGGTTTCCGCTGATTATCTTGAAAAGTATTTATCACAAAGTCTTCATATTTCACATAGTGATTGGTCATAACTAGTAGATGACCCCTATTGATTTTGGGGTCAATACGTCAAAGGTCAAGGTCACAGGGGCCTTAAATGTCAAAATGGTTTCCGCTGATTATCTTGAAAAGTGTGTATCACAAAGTCTTCATATTTCACATAGTGATTGGTCATAACTAGTAGATGACCCCTATTGATTTTGGGGTCACTAGGTCAAAGGTCAAGGTCACAGGGGCCTTTAATGTCAAAATGGCTTTCGTTGATTTTTCCATAATTGAACACTTCCATGTACCCATTTTTGGCAAGTTTCTGTAATAAAATTACCAATTATGTGAGTCAATGGCTAGAAAGGGGGGTATATGTGTCGTTCGACATTCTTGTTACAATTGTATTTTAAATGCAATATGCTACAGTATTTACTCTTTTCTATTTGAAAGACTATGTTTTGGGGTAAAACATTTTGAATATCTTCTCGGGCACATTTTCTTTTTTCGAATTGCTTGGCCAAAGAGAACCATGTAGAGCAGCAACAACAACAACAAAACCGATGAATCGCTGCATGCGCCGCCGTGAGAAATACCTGGAGCAGAAAAAAATCCAACCATGCTTTGCCGCATTCATCTGCAAACGACAATTTCCATTCACAAAAGAAGGAATTTCAAAATATTTTTTTGTGTGTAAATGTTATGCTGTTAATGGAATTAACCTTTAATGACCGAGCCGATTTTTCCTGGACGCTTCTTTTATCTAAAACAGCAAAATGTTATTAAAATGTAAATGTATAACTGAAAATGTAAAATCCTATACTTCACACAATCCATTTATAATTTTTAATGTAAGCAGGTCGGACTGACTGGTAGTCTTGTTCCCGTCGTACTATGAAATTTAGAGAAAATGGCAGGTAATCCAGACTAGCTCACTGGTTGCTTATTTTAACTGGGTCTTTTGTATTTCAGTGTTTAAAGCGAAACCCCCGACTCCCCCTAGTCATGCACAGATGCTCATAGAGCAAGGAAATAACCAGGAAAACTATTTTACCTCACTCAGGAATCTGTTTCATAACTCGAATTTTATTTTGTTGTTCCTAACGTATGGTAAGCTATTTTTAAATCATTGCTTTACAAATCTAAGGGATAATTTAAAATATATTTACCATTAAAGGCTATTACTAAAGAACAAGTTTGTTTTGAATTTTTAAAATCAGAGTTATGCTAGTATTGTATGTAATTATGCAATTCAGATTTTCATTTTCCTTTCTTTACTTCAAGAATGAAAAAAACAACATATAATAAGCCTTTAAGTTATTTTTATTTACATGACTGCAGGTATAAATACCGGAAGTTACTACGGCATCGGTACGCTTCTCAACCCCGTCATACTCCACTATTTCCCGGTAAGTGCAATTTTCCATTGTTTTAGCGTTCCGGCAGAATAATTTAGGGGTATGTCATTTATAAAATTGAGATCATTTGAACATTGTGCAGCGTTTTGACGGAATAATGTAGGGGTCTGTCACCTATAAAATCGATATCAGAACAAGTTTTATGAATGTCAGACATAATCCCCTTCGGACAAAATCCCCTTCGCATACCCGGACAAAATCCCCTTCATGGGTGGACATAATCCCCTTCATGTTTTTGCAAGGCTGGACAAAATCCCCTTCACTACCCGGACAAAATCCCCTTGTTTCATAGGTTTCTAATGTATTATTATGCTCCATAAAAATTGATGAATAATGAACTTGTGTTTTTTTCTTTATAATTATTTATAAAGTTAACCTTTATTTAGATTGAAGTTTTCATTGAAATTATTATTTATTTAAAACAATTCTTATAATTTCAAAAATTACAGTTAAAATTGTTTGCAACTAATCATATTTGTAGCGTTATTATATTAAATTTGTATTATTAATAAAAGAATGACATACATAACATAACTCAACATTTACCAATAATTGTTTCATTGATTGTATAAGTTGATAATTCTCATTGTTATAAACTATCCATTGTTACAATTTCTATTGATGAAAGAGTGATAATTTAATCAAACCAAGATCACTGCACTACTTGATTGATTGTTATGAATGCTTTAACAAAGCAATTTTAATGTGATTAAAATGTGCTAATTGAATGTGCTATTCTGCTGATCTGTATTATTTTCATGCTTTGAAAAATAATTGATATATTTTTTGCTTATTTAGCATTAAGAAATTAACGATGTGCTAAATGAATGTACTCTCATGCTGATCTGTATTTATTTGTTTATGTTATAATTGTTTATGCCATAATTGCTTTGAAAAATGAATGTAAATATTAAATTTAAATATTTTCTGCTTATTTATACATTAAGATATTTACTACACAGCATAATGCAGTATGTCGCTCTTATACCCATGTAACAAATCGATAATTCATCCGAGGGGGATTTTGTCCTAGGTAGCAATTTTATGAAGGGGATTTTGTCCACTTCAAAATTTCACACATGAAGGGGATTATGTCCACCCATGGAGGGGATTATGTCCAGATATACAAAAATACATGAAGGGGATTTTGTCCGAAGGGGATTATGTCCGTACACCAAGTTTTATATATACCTGCTTAATTAAATGAATATGATGCAGCAACGAACGAGTATGATATACTTAAGATGCTTACTAGGTTATGATGCTGCTTTATGACAAGAGTTATTGTTCCTGTTTTTTTTACACCATCATGACAATGCCATTTTGTTTGTTTTTAATTCATTAAAGGAATAAGAATGGGTGGATTGATGTCTGTCTAATATAAAT
This sequence comes from Ruditapes philippinarum, assembly GCF_026571515.1. Taxonomy (NCBI): domain Eukaryota; kingdom Metazoa; phylum Mollusca; class Bivalvia; order Venerida; family Veneridae; genus Ruditapes; species Ruditapes philippinarum. The sequence goes on from NW_026861574.1 coordinate 188,860, forward strand.
ATTCATCATTTAAAAGGAGGAACCATGACAGTTTCCCTGTTGACATCAACCCTATAAGAAAGAAATTCGTGTTTAAAGACACTATTTTTTACTTGAGAAATAAGTTCATGGGCGCCGCCATTTTGGCGTTCTGTCATTCTCGCGAGACAGACGAGACCGAGATTGTGACGTGTTATACCCACTTCCGGTATAGTTGTACACGCTGGTACAACTGAAATATATCTTGATGAAGAACTTATTAATTTAATTGCGTACATTATATATTATTTATGAAAACATCATATGGAACTGAATTGCTATAATTAATTAATTGAAGACGCCGCGACATAAATTATCATTTGCCCGATACTCAAGCTTGCTGATGATCCCACCACATGATTTAAGCAATGATTGCTTAATTTTCAAAGATACATCATAAATTTACTTTGGGTACTATGAGCAACTTCTTCAAATTGACGATATATCCTTTTATTTTGTACTTAATTTTCGCTAGACAAGCTGTCCAAATAGGGTACATCGCCGGTCATATATCTTTTTTTCAGGTAAAATATCAACTAAATCCAATATGCTGGGACGCGATTTTCCGCCATTGACGCTAAAAATGAGAAAGGCGCAGGAAAATCGGCAGCCAGACTCATATCGTATGAAAACAAAACTGTCCGTAAAGTTATTTAGGCACCCAGTCAAAACTGGTACCAACAGCAACAGGTTGCCCATTCCCCTATAATTACGCATATTCTCGGGTTTATCCAGTTCCCCAAAGCTTTTTTCCACGTTATCTACTTACCAAATTCCTTTCCCCGACAGATACGCATTTCTTCTACCGTAAATTTAATCCAATAAAACAAAAAATCAAAAATCTACTTAAGATTTAAAATGATTATTGGGAACTGAAAAAAATGTGTTGCTATTTTATGACGTGCTGTAATTTACTACAGCTTGACAGGTGTGGAACCGAATTCCCCCTAAGGTCATTCATTTCACTGATGAAGCGTAAAAAATAGATGTCTATTTCGTCATTAGAATATTTGACAAGGGTGATTAACCAATTAGGGCAACATTGTGCATGATCAAAAGGTCTGTCGGCACAGAGGCATACAAGGAGCAATAAAAATCGTCAGTACACAGTGTGACAGGAGCATTTGGTGCAAATTAGGAACAATTAAAATGGACAATGCGCAGTATTAGACATAAGTAGAAAGAACCAGCAATTGTGTGAATAAATTATGCAAATTAGATTTTTGAGCAGCCAATAAAAATGATTTGCTTAAGTTAATATTAGGCTACGATTACGATGCGCAGCATCATACGTTGACAGACATGTTAACAATTTACTTTTCAAAACAGCTGCTGATATTTTTGAAATGTGTACATCAATTATAACCTATGTTCACACCTTTAAATTTGAAAGTCAGAATCAAACTGCAAAAAATTAATTATATGTACTATTAAGAACACGTTTTAGTAGGGTTTTTATAATGGAAGTGGCTAGTGTACGGGCCCGTACGGCTAGCCAAAAGTTTTAGCCGTACGTGAGTCACGTACGATTAGCAAGGACACGCTGTATTGGCTAGCCGTACGGCACTTTTCAAAATTTTATGGAATTCGAAAATGCATATGTTATTTAATGACTTTAAGCGAGGATTTTAACCAAGAAACAGCATTAATTGTCTTTGGGTGTTAACTTTTTAGAGATTAATCGACTTGATCGCTATATATATCGATCTTTGTCATCGCAAGATGTCGAGAAAAAATAGCCTTTTTGATAATAATCCTTTTTTGTTTCATTAAGTTTAATTTTCGACACCTTTTATATGAAAAAAAAAAACAACAACAACAAACACTGAAAATGATTGTTGTTAGGCTCTTGATAATTGCGACAATTACCGACGGTACTGTATCAAGAAAAGTTTGCATGTTCCGTGAAAGGCATTCTAAAATTCTATTGTCAGTCCATGGATAGGTTTTAATTAAGGCTAATTAATTGATTGACTGTGCTTTTATGTTCGATATTTATCTACTGTTTTGAAAATTATATAATTATTTTTGCATTTCACCGTTTTTTCCATTCAATGTTCTTTTTATTTATTTATTCCACTCCGATCATTTTTTATTCGATCCATGTGCTTAAAATAAACAAAAATGATTTAATAATTCATACAAATTAAACAACAAATGATAAGCATGAAAATCAACAATTTTATAACGTTCGACTTCCATATAATTTTGAAAATTGCCGTACGGCTAGACAATACAGTGCGTCCTGGCTAGTCGTTCGTGACTCACGTACGGCTAGAACTTTTGGCTAGCCATACGTTTCTTTATTTTTTATTATTATTATTTTTTTTTTTTTGTTGATATTGTTACGTATTTTGAACCATAAAAAAATCTCCTCTACACCTCCTGTGAAAATTAAATTGTCTGATCAATACTTTATTATATTAATATTTCCTTACGATTCAACTAGATTTATCATGAATCTAAAAGATGTGGGGAAATGACATCACGCGCACCTGTTTTTATACGGCCAATACACAAACATGGCCGCGCTTACCGATTTGTAGAAATCGGTGATTTAGCGATTTAAATTTTGTTATCATTCGTTTAATATTATTATTTGGCGACAGAAAATTTGCAGACTTATTATTTATAGTATTCTTTTTCTGAAATCAAGTTTTTATTTTAACCTTGTCTTTCCCTTTAAGAAATCGTTTTGTGAAATACTTGATATATGATTATTTTTTATATTTATTCACTGTGTACATTGTATGAATATGCACCAGAAACCGTACTAATCCGGGAGATAGCAGTGCAAATAAATCCAGTTTAGACTATACCTTCCGTTTGTTGGAGCTCTGCCGATTCAATGCAAACGATGCTTTTGTTTTTGGCGCCAAAATAGTAGGGGATATGTCTATTGCGGTGGGTGTTTCGGGGGGGGGGGGGGCGTCTAGCGGGGAATTTACCATTTCACACTGTTCCTGAAGGAAGGGGCTTTTGCCGGCGGTGTCATGGAGGGGTCGGCTTGAGTTATAATTGACTTGTACGTTGTATGTTTCAGGGGCATGAAGAGAACGCTGGTCAGATAGGGCTAGATCTTGTACTAGCTGGTATCGTCGGTGCTATTGTTGCTGGAATTTGGTTGGACAAAACTAAATCATTCAAGTAAGTGTTTCATGTTGTCGTCGGGTTTCATATGCCTAAGTCATGGACGTAAAAAGAAAAATGATATTTTAGGATGATCGATTACTGCAGTTAGACTTGAACATTACGTTTTTATCCAAACAGCAATTTAATTAATGCTTATTAATAAGTTAGTTATTATTGTTCCTCGTTCAGTAATTTGCAAAAGTTACGCATTTTTACTTTTGAATATTTCGAGTGAATGAAACAAGGAATTTTTGAGCGCACAAGCTTTTCATAATCGAAAGTTGTTTTTAATAAGAAATAGAATAGATTACACTAAGAAAAAATTAATGGAATGTTTTTCTTAAGGTAATGACTTTTTCTGATTTCAGACCAACTACTGTAGGGATTTATTTCTTATCAATGATATGTATGATTGTATTCACGTTTACAATGGATGTAGATCTGATCTGGGTTGTGTTTATCACTGCGGGGGCTTTAGGGTAAGTAACATCAACCTATCTGTGAGTGTTGGCCACAATATTGTGGCAAGTTTTGCGTGATGGCCACGACAATGGGGACAGGTTAATGAGTGATGGCCATGATAATTGGGCAAGTTTATGAGTGATGGCCACAATAATGGGGTCATGTTATGAGTGATGGCCTCGATAATGGGGACAAATTTATGCCACCGTTATAAAGTCAGACCACCAATATACAGTTCATGCAGTCCTGTTGGCATATTATGCTGCCTGATGAATTTTAGTATTTTATTTTAAAATACCTTATTTATCATATATTACGATAAACAGGTCGTAATTTGAAGCATTCAAAATCCTTTTCTCAATTTCAAATTCAGTTAGGATTTGTAATCGACATAAAAAAGAATATAAAAGGGAAGAAAAAAATCCACCGCTAGGATTTTGTTCATTTCTCTGTAGGGATAGCATACATCAATCATTTTGTTGTCAAAATATTTTTCACTAAGATGACACTTATTATCCTCCGTACTCAAAGTCACAGCGCGTTCCTGTCGAACATGGGCGCATTTTTACGATGTTTCCAATTACATCGTCTGTATATGTGTAAACGCTTCTGCAGAACAAGATTTCTTTTGAAAATTATCGGTTTCAAATTGAGGAAAATAGTGTATGTAGCCGAAACAATCGATCTTAAGTTGCTGATTGTCTAAATTGTCGTCTGCTTATTAAATTAGTTGGTTGTGAGTGATTTCCCTTGAATCATTCATTGTATATATGAAAGTATACTTCATATAAGCTAATTAGGTATCAATTAAAAAAAGAATATTTGATTTCAATAGTTTAACATCAGTTAATGGGTTATTTGTCGGCGTACAGATACCTAATGAGCGCTCATTGACACATCCAATTATCTCTTTGTTTGTACTAGTATAAAAACGGAATTCAATGAAAATCATCTTGGTTAAATCTGTTAAGGGATAGAAATTAATTCAAACTAGTTGCCAACGTGTCTGACAACCAAGGTAATTGTACGGGGATTTGATTCTATCGATATTTATACAGAAAACTTAGTACAGTCTTGTTTAAGTTACAGACCACCTTCAAATATAGACCACCCTGTAAATCAAGACCACTGTTTCACAAACCTTTATTGATAAAAATACAACAGAGAAATTTCTTAATAAAGACCACTTATTTATAAAGGCCATGTATGGTCTATCCTTTGGACGGGTTTGACTGTAAGATTTGTAGAATCTGGTGAGTCATATAGGACCATAATTTGAAATATACTTTGTTGCATCATTTGAGTCAAACTTATCAGCTTTTTGTTGTCATTATTCTTATATAGCCTATAATAACTGGTATTGTTTCTTTTCTAGATTTTTTATGACAGGGTACCTGCCGGTTGGGTTCGAATTTGCGGCTGAAATCACGTATCCGGAATCTGAGGGTACATCTTCTGGTCTTTTAAATGCGTCTGCCCAGGTGATGATTTTATCAAAGTTTTAGATATCAGTTTTAGACATTTAGCATAGAGCAATATTCATTAAGGGCCATACCTTTGAAGTATATTGTACCTTAGCCTAAAATCTTAAATTATTGGCGTCCGCGCCGAAGCGCGGCGCTCTTATGGAATGAGATCAGATTTTGTGAAAGGGCGACAGCAACTTCTCGAGCCTTTTAGTCGGTCATAATAAAAGCCGAAAATTCCGATCGGTATGAGGGTGCTTGATTATTAAATAAGAATGAAATGTCGCGATATGTTACAATGAATTTTCGCAATGCAAACATTTACAAATGAAATAACCTTTTCCGTCAATAAATCGCGCTCTTCGGGGTTTTTTATTTATCATTTTGTAGTACACAGTCGGTTATCATGTCATGGTATGTTATTGTTGTATATGTATCCTAGAATGATCAGTTGATGACCTAAATATTCCAAAAACCTATTTATAGATATATCTTTTTATCACTCCTATCGGTAAATGCCGGTCTCTCCCGGTCTATTTTGACCAGGATTTACTAGTGACCGGCGAATAGTACCACACGTTTATTGTCCGGTCTCTCCCGATTTTGGAGTAGATGTTTGATAGCGTTACAATTGGAAAAAAACAACAATAGCATGTTTCATTTTATCTATATGAGATAAAAACAATAAATATGTACACGGATTTATATGTAATATAAATCCGTGATATGTACAATAATTGAGAAAAAGGTACATTTTTTATGGTATTAAAATGACATTATCAACTTTGAAACATTTTATTTAATTATTCAATTTGTTATCCGTGTTTAGTAAAGATGCCGAGGAATTATTCAAAGTTACAAATTAGATTTTATGAATTATTCAATTGATCGATAATTTAAAAAATGATAAAGAAAAATACAATGTACATGTACATGGTTTAAGAATAAACAATATTATATATTGAAAGATAAACCATAATTTACTGACTTTTTCCAGTTAAGCTTTTACTTTATAATCGTCGGTCAATATGACAATTGAATTCTTAAAATTTATTTTACAATTTTAATAAAAAAGAGTAGTAAAAACTCAGTATTAAAATAGCACATAAAACACAAAAAAGAATAAAAGAAAACAATATTCATAAAATTTGTATTTTTTTTTAAATTAAAATTAATAGATATTACAATTATTGTATAATAAACAATTATGCTCAACATGATCAACATGGTAATATAACCAGTGTCATATTTTTACTAACTTAAAGTGTGAACAGATACCTTAAGGGGGTCTTCGCTAATAGCGATAACATGTACATAATAAGGGACAAATGTGTGGTACGTGTTGATCATGCGTTACACATATGGATTATAAATGATTGCATACATGTATATCCGTTGCTATTAATAACCACGATCATAAAGAAATAACAAGTAATATTCTAATCTCTAGCATGCCAATCAAAGTTCATAATGAACAATGTCTTTCGTCCGCTCATTCATAAGTGGTATACATTTCTGGTAGTTTATAAGAATATCTTGTCATCATATGTGTACTAGTTCATCTTCACTTGCTGCATTTCTTGCTTGGACGCCCTTTGATGCTTTGCATCAATGCTTTTCTTGTATTTAATGAAATAGAATTTTAATGATACGTTGTACACGTGAGGTAGTTATCTACTAAAAAAGTATATCATGAGTTATTTGTGAAGACCATCTCAAGCTATTGATTTTATAAAATGTAAACCCAGACATGGAAGCACATTACAAGAATAAATAACATTGTCTCCCAGTTTCCCAGGAATTTGCAGACATCCAATAATTTACATACATTTTATATTCATTTATAAATTTTGTGAAATTGCCATAAAAAGTCTCACAAAAGTGAAATTTATACTATTTCTTGCAGAATTATGAGTCATTCTGAATAATTTTACGACACTATATAGTTAATGGGCGCTTGCAATGAATAAAAGATTTGTTCCATGTATTGCAGACGTTTGGTATTATTGTCACCATTGGGATGCGCGCATTGATGAACCAAGTGAGCGTTTTGTCAGCAAATATTACCGTATCAGGGATTCTTCTAGTTGGAACAATAATGACAGGTTAGATATGTATAATTATACTACATGTCAATAAAACATCTACGGACTTGTAGGATGTGACACTCTTGTGAAGAAAAAATTGCATATGCATTGTTTAAACCATGTATATCCATTTGTTTTAGTTTTAACTTTTATCAAATGAGAAATTATTATGTCTGCCAACTTGTGTGCGAAAGGGTTGATCGGTCAACCGCTTTATGTGCCATAAGCTTGTTTAAGAAGGTAATAAGGAGTTATTTGATGATGTCATGAATGATGATCGGTGTTATGATAATGCATTTCTACATTTCCTTTTTTTTCGTCTTATTCTGTCAAGACAATTGATAAATATACAAAATCGTTATTTGTACTGTGCAGCATTGTAGTATGTTAATCCGTATTTATGTGCTGCTTTTCATATGTGTGACACTTTACGGCTGTCATTTATTGCATTTTTTCAGCATTCATAAAAGCCGATTATAGACGTCAGGAAGCCGGTAAAAGTGTACGTTGTTCTTTTTTCCTACGTAAATCATATTATTATATATTTTCCAATAATGTTAAAATATAATGGCCATTTACGTTAAAGGCCCATCATGCCCAAGAAATGCTTTAATTTTTATTTCTTAACTTTTTATTTTTGATGTACTTTTATAGTTTCCGAAATGTTACACATCGGCCAATATTATAACCAGAACCATCTTTTTCTTCTGTTGCTTTTTTGGCCATAAGAAAAGTCATAGTGATAATGTACATGTATTTTGTTTTGAAGTCAAAATATTACTTTGTTTACATTTTGCTGTTTTTATGACAAATTATTTCACATTTGGCGCTACTTCCTTCAGGTAACAAACATCTAACATGCTTTAAAACCATTATTCAAACGTTATAAATTCAGTGCAGAAGAAAAAGTAATGTGACTTTAAAGCTGCAAGCCTCCAGATGAGTCAAAATATTTCAAGAAAATCAATATTGAGAAAAATGCACTAAACTTTTAAGAAAGTAAAAAACATTCAAGATGCAAGTTATATTTGACATGTTATGTGCGGTCAACACCGATTTTGCAGTATTTTATCACCATATTTCTACTGTGTTACTAAGGCAGTAAGGGCTGTTTTTGCATATGTTGACAACTTTTTGGTAAATTTCGTGAATTGTAAGTGCCAATTGCAATATGTAAATCACTTTCTTTGTTTACCTCACATTATTTTACTTTTAAATATATTTCCAAAATTTTCATGAAACTTAACATGAATCTGGAGGCGTGCTGCTTTAAGACGCAAATCGCGAAGATGTATCTCCATGGTCTCGTATGACTTAAAGGCACATTATGTCTCAGAAATCCATATACATGTATTTTTAATTCTTACTTTTCAATGTCAAACATGTGTTTAATAATGTTTAAATAATGGAAGAAGTGCATGGTACGCTGAACATGAAGTTATGTGTTCAAAATGTAAACAAAGTAGTATTTTGACTTCCATACACAATACTTTTTCACTATAATTATAACAATTGTCAACAGAACTAAAGATGCAAAATATAGTTCATGTATATAGTAAATATATAGTTCATGTATATAGTAAATGAAAATGTTTTGGAAACCATAACAAGATACCAAATTCCCCGACGGTGCAGGCTTCTTTCGTTGTGATAGATCATGCAATCTTTTTCACGGTCATTGGCACTGTACCTCTACTCTGGCATGTACAGAAATTGTCAGTTCCTTGCGAAAGTAAAGTCAACTAGTACTGGTATAACTGCTTGACAATATACCCAGGAACGAGGCAGTGACTGTACTGTGCTCTTGTAAATTCATTGTGGCTTACTGCGTGATCCGCTGAAAACTACCAATACCACACCACAAATTACTGACATTTGTCGATGCATTTATTTGGATCAGATCGACTATATATATTCTTGCCTCGTACCACATTCAACGAGCTACAATCCCTACAAAACCTGTAAGGAATCGAGCATTCTCTACTTGTATCGGGAAACAATTACTCCGTATTCCAGATACTCTTTATTCCGGAGACCGGAAGTGTATTCCGGAGACCGTAAGAAAAATATAACACTAATCTCATATTACTGATATTTCAGGCTGTGGAATATGTGGACCATGACAATATAAATGTGAACATTACTGATGAAAATACAGGATTGAAGATGGCAAACATGAATAAATGATGAACCAGTTGTGTTATTTTCAGTCAACTTTACTGGATCTATTTCCATAATCTTCTGTTAGCATGTTTCGGTTACTTTTATCATTTGTGTTATACCTCGTTACCTCGCTTTAGTTACTTTTCTTTCTTTTTTAATTTTTCAAATTAAAGTCAGGCTTTGTTACCTTTACTTTTTTCATTATAAGCTGTTTCCCGGCTTTAGTTATTTTTAATATTTCTATACATTATCAGATCTTAGTTTGTTTAATGACATTAGCTTTTACCATCGTATGCAGTTTTAGTGCGCTTTGGTTACTTTTATATCTTTCTGTATCAGATGTAAGTCTAATTTAGTTACTTAAATTAATTCCTTAAAAGTGTGCTTTAGTTACTTTTACTGTTTTTGTGATCTGATATATCCGTGCTTTAGTTACTGTTGCGCTTTAGTTACTGTTGTCGTTGTTTGTCTGATTTACTTACTTTTTATTAATTTCGTTATTAGATGTTATAGTCTGTTAGTTACGTTAAGAGTTTTCATGATCTGATATTTCTCCTCTTTAGTTACTAGACTCTAGTAAATTTGTTGAAACCACTCTTAGTTTAATTTTACTGTTCTAGTGATCTGATAATTCCCCGCTTTAGTTACTTTAATTATTTTCGTGACAGCCTGAATTAGTTACTTTTGTCAAGTTACCAAGTTAGTTGCAGTTTAAGTTTTTGATTTTTGTTTGGGTTTTACGTCCCACCAACACGGAAGAGGTCATACTTATGGCGACTTCCCGGGTTTACTGTTTGGATAAAACCTCAGGTGCCCCTCCGTGCACTATTTCACACTTGAATCGACACAGGAGTTGAACCACCGACGTTCCGTAAGCTAGCTGGCTAGATTCTTCACATGAAAGGATCTGACTTCTCTTGTGGGATTCGAACCCACAGCGGTGAGGAGCAAGTGTTAGAAGTCATCGACCTTAACCACTCGGCAACGGATGTCCCATTAAGTTTTTGATTATACCTAAGGAAGTTATATGATCTAGAAATAAACAAGCATGCTTTATCATACGTTCATTGTTTGTTTTATTTTGTGGCACACATAGATATAGTAATTTTTCTTACCACACATTGGAATTTGGGCAGTATCTGCAGTGTCCGTGCGTCTATATTTTAAACACCGGTATAGATGTATTGGAGGGTTGGTTAGAAAGTTCATAAAAAAGTGCAGGTATCTTTTGTTTAAATGATTTGAATTAGTATTTTAATTCATTTGCTATATTTGAGATTTGTCCAGGACCTCTTGATTTTTTTCTCAAAATTTATCGATACAAACAAAAGTTGGTGGATATACACGTAACAGCTGAAACCTTGCACAGATGTCATTTGTCATTACCTTTCATATTGTCAGATTTGGCTGAATACTTCAAAGTTATCATATTAAAAAGAACAACAACATAATGTATAAAGATATAATCTTGGGAAAGGCAAAGGATGCATACATAAATTTATAAGTAAAATGCTATAAAATCGTCAAAATATAGGTAAAATACTTTGAAATATAATCTAACATAAAAAGAATAATTGGGGACTCCCAACATGTCTTTAAACTTTTGTTTACTTTTTTTTTTAAAACCCGGTTCAAAATGTAAAAAAATTAACTTTCGCTTGCATTTATCGGGGTGTTCGAAAAATGCATTTTGTTGGGGAAATGTTGTTTGAGGGAATAAATTAGAACCCTTTGGCGTCGAGTTTTCTTGCATCTGGCAGATAGCACACAGTGCACAGAAGGGACTTTCGTCATAAAAATGGGTTTGAAAATTGTTTTCCCTAAAAAATTTTAATTTATTTTTTTTTTTTCTTAAAAAATTGAACAAAAAAAATATTAAGGACTATTTAATTTCGGGGTTAAAATTTACAAAGGGTTAATTCTTTTACGTTGAGGAAGTTTTTTGCACCGTGCTCCCCCTTGGGTTTGAAAAAAACTGAAAAATAAACTTTAAATATTTGCCCCAATTTGGGCCCCAAACCCCCTGGAGACAAAAAAAATTTTAAGTGTTTTTGTTATACGTAACCGTTAAAATCATAAAAAAACCATATTAATCATATAGGGAATTTTTCCTTTCCAAAATTTAGTAATGGTTATTCCCTTTGGAGATCCCAAACCAAAGGGTTTTCCCGGGAAAAATTCGGGTCCTCAGGGAAACCCAAAAGGCCCACCTGGTACAAAACCCATGGCATGCGGGTTTACTTTTCCCCAAACCCAGGGTTTTGAAATTTTTCCCAGTTTAGTACATGGTAGGCAACAGTTAGGGGTCATAGTACTAAAATAAAAAAAAACAAACAAAAAGTTCCTGCCTTTTCTGAAAAAGTGTTTTTCTTAAAAGGGAAAAACCCCGGGGTCGTGTCGTCTCCCTTCAATTTTGGGAAAAACTTAGGGAAATGCAAAATGAATCTAAAAATATTTTCATTTTATTTTAATAATTTTATCATCCAGTATTGGAGGGAACTGTATTCAGAAAGGAAAAAATTATGTTAAGAAGTTATATTATGTTTACATAAGAAGATTTGAACTTTAGTCAGATTGAGTTGCTCGCATTTATAAATTGATGTAAATCCAAGAGACCGAGACAATCTGTGTGCAACAATATGTATTAGAAATATACAGATACACTGTACATAAAATTTGAAACTTATAAAAGTATAATTGTCACTTTTTTATAATTTGTTATATTTTTTACATCTGAAATCATTCCAATCAGTTTCAAATATTTACGGTCTCTGGAATATATGAAAATAAGTGAAGTATGTGTACAGAAAAACAGAGTCGTGTGTGTGTGGTTGCCAAATCTTTTATACCAAAGAAAATTTTAATGTTGCAAAGACATCCCAGAGAGAGGGGACAAATCAATTGAGTATCAATATGCTGATAAAGAAAAAGTAAAAATCGGTTTGTGTCCGGAGTAGGCATTAAGGCGTCTTTTTTAACATACGTATATCTACGATATGACTCGGCGACCGTGTTGTTAGCAATGAAAGAAATTCCTCAGTCAGTAAGTGATTGTGAAATCAAGATTGATTAAGGATGGCGATATTTTGAACAGCATTATTCTTGACTTGCATTATTTTTGACAGGGTCATAAGTGCATGAATGAAAAAAATTCAGCCGTGACATGATATTTCCAACATAGTGGTCAAATTTGACATTTTACTTTTTTCAAAGATTCTCGAAATGCAATCTTTTCTAAATCATTCAAGACTAATTTTATTATCTTTAGACAAAGAAAACTTGAATTATAACGCTTTTTAACATTATAAGTGACGTCGTTTTATTTGACGGATTAAAAATATGAATCCAAAAAGAACAACCACACGCGTACATTCAGTTATTTTTTTTAATATTCAAATCGATTTCGAACAAATATGTTCTTCGTCAGTGAATAAACAGGATTAAAAAGGCCAACGTGAAATAAACTGAATCATCGTTTTGCTTGACATATAACTTCTATATACATGTATCTTAGCATGTAAATTATTAACGTTACTAACGACGAAGCTCGCATTTTTATTTTTAAAGAGTACCGCTGTCAATTTGTAGCTAGGCCATCTTATGTACATGTAACGACTTTGTTTCACGAATAGACAGTATACAAGTAAAAATGGAAAGCTTTGACTGTCTTATTATTATAAAATATGCCCAACTAGCAATATATTGAGTCAATCTTTCCGTATTTAATATATTATGTGGTTCCATCTTTATATGTAGTCAACTGAACAATATTTGATGTCAATGTGTCTTTATATGATGTCAATATATCATTATACGATGTGCATTTTTGAATATAGTATGTTGAACCATCCTTATATAAGGTAAAAATACTCAGGTAATAAATGAGCACAGAAATACCAACATTTATGTTTCAAAAAAATGCAGGAATAAATAAAAAATGAGATATCATTTTTTGAATACATTCAAGAATCATCTTATTTCCAAGACATGTTATAAACATACAATTTAAATAATGCGTAACTGTGACATCATATCCTCAAAGCAGCATGCTCAAGATTTTTGCTCTAATTTTCATGAAAAATTTAGATATATAAAAATAGCCCTTGCTGTGTTAGTAACGGAGTAGAAATATGGTGAAAAAAATCTGAATGCTCAGTCAAGCTTCGGTAATATTCGTCTTCTTTACGAGAAATTGTTCTGGAATAATGGTCGATACAAGGTCATCTGATAGGTTCTAGGACGGCGTTATTACCGTAAATAGTCATAAACTTCTTACTCAAAAATGTGCGTACATGTAAATACAATGTAGAGGATATTTAGTTGTTCTGTAAAAATGCTATGCTATATCACACAAGGAAGTAAGATAATTATTTTTCACTAGTGCGTATGGACAAGTTGATGGTTTGTCACGTCGATGTGTGATTATATAAATGTATATGTATACATGTTAACCATTTTGAAAAAAATAAGAAACAAAAAGAAAAAAAGCAATCAACAATATAATACATTAGGGGCTGTTTTACGTAGATTATAAGTGTCGTTTGCAATGTGTAAACTGCTTCCTTTGTTCACTATACAATATTGTACTTTTAAATACATTTTCCGAATTGTTATGAAAATAAACATGGATCTTGAGGTATGCTGCTTTAACGATATCAAAACATTATGTTTAATAATGAAATTTTAAAGAATATAATGATTTCAATATCTCAATACTATGTTTTTCGGGGTCATTCAGCACATAGCTGCAATTTTACTGAAAATTTTCGGATTTAGTCAGAATCACTCAATTTTCATTCAGTTTTTACCTGATTATCATCCATTTCCCACTTCTTTCAACAACTCACGATGCCATATTCTCAGAGACCAAAACAGCTATTGCAATAATTATTATGAAACAAGACAAAATTATTTCGGTTTATTTTCTTCTCATTTAATTTTATATAAAGCAGAAATGTATTTCAACAACTTCAAGTGTCTTACTCACTTCACTTAACAGAACAATATTATTTCTCTTAATTATATACTCTTATTATTTTATGTCCGTTAAGTTAAACAATGATACCAGCGTAATGTAATATCTGCCTTATTCTATTGACATTAAAGTGTTTATTCTGATTTATATAATGTATATCAGCCCCTACATGTTACTATATACGTGTATATGATTAAAAGAGAAATACTTGGAAAACAACTTGACATTGGAAATAAAATAACAATCGAAAGACTAAATGGGATTGTCTGATTACTTAAAGTAAGTAAGCCCTGAAAGTGTTCACTGTCGCAAGGACAATATATCAATTGTCGTTTGAACAGATGAAATTAAATTTGTCAACTCATAAATTTCCTTGAAATTCTCTTTCTTATGGTATTTAAAATACGATTGAGCAAATGTCTGTCAAGGGTTAAAGGTTTCCCGAAAAAGTTTATCAGCGCAGTTGTTACTTAAAAAAATTAGTTTAACAGCGAAATTATGTCATCATTGCGGAGGAAAAAAATTACTTTAGGGCAGTAATTGTCATTGAATCGAGAAATATGCTTTGAAGGAACAAGATACACAATGCATTTATAGGGAAAATTACGGAATCATAACTTAATACGTAGGCCACAAAAAATCGGCATCACTATGAGTGGTATACGTACTCTGTATACTATAGGTCTTATATCACTAAATAGAAACCCAGACTTTCATTTATAAACATAAACTATTACAATGATTTGACAGAGTATTTCTTGCATATCAGACTGGTGTTTCCGTTAATTTTACCCATGCCGGATATTTCATCTGTCATAGGGGTGCCAGATGAGTCGCGTGCTATACAATGGCATGCTTTGGATGACGTTATTTCGCCGATGTGAATGAAGTTGTAATTTCATACGCTACTGTACGAAAATAGTTATGAATGTAAGGACATAAATTTCCAATCGGATTGGAATATTCGTCCTTTGGGAACCTGCCGATTGGCGAGTCCCCTGGGGACAGATATTAAGATCTGTACAGCAACATATGACAGCTATAATTAATTTCAAGTAACAGTCCAAACTGTTGACAAAAATATCTTATCGTTAAGCAACAGTAATTCCTAAACAGTTAGCTAAGTGGGCGGATTAAAGAGGAGTACGTTCGATTCCTAATTCATTAATACATATTTTTAAACAATATCTCTGTTTTTTATTTATCATTTTAAAACATCAAAACGATAAAGAAAACAACAATGTCAAATTAAAATTATCAAGTTTTCGCCAAAAAGGCAGAACACAAAAATTTTAACTGATCAATCATTGATTGCAATTGTTTATTATTTTCTTATAGCCAAATGTATGGTAGAACAATTAAACTCAAAATATGTGTACTGCAGACATGAAATATGCTAAAAGTGTGTAAATGCATGTCTGCGGGGGTTAAACCGAATGAATAGGCAAACACGAATGGGTCAAAAACGAACCAAGCATACTTGACCATGATCTGTATATTTGAATGTACAAGTATATTGCCGGACGCTTGCATATATCTGGTCGATGTTTACCATTGTTCTGTTCACTGACGATATTATCAGTTTGCAATTGACGTGTTAATAATAAATATAATAAATAATATATATATTAATTTCTGAAAAATGATAGACCAGATTATTTTTCCCTGAAAATTACACAGTGATGATTGGAAAAGCACGTGTTATTACATTAAGAAATATTGGCGTCAACTTTGACGTCGCGTTTCTACGATTACGTCATTTGACCACTATGTTGGAAATGTCATGACACGGCTCATTAATATATTTATCTTTCTTGTTATACCCTTTAATTGACTACTGATTTAAACGAATGCTCTATACATATTTAAAGATTCGAATACGGATGTGGTATAATTAAAATGCAAATTCATATCGCTCTGTTGGACCGTATTTGGTACAAAAACGAATATGGTACAAATGTACCATATTCGGTCGAATATGGTACAAATGTACCATATTCGGACCGAATATGGTACAATTTTCGACCGAATATGGTACAAACATTGTACCATATTCGGTTGGAATAAGTTTTTCTATGCTCGCCAAAACGTATTTGGTACATACCAAAAAAACTCATAAAATGAAAATGGCCTACGTATATGGTACATAAATTATGTATTTCTTAATAAATGAAATAGTCTGCCGATGTGTAAACTTTTTTTCAAACTCAAATACATTGTATTAACCTAATATTGGAAGTGACAAAAGTATCATCATCATCATCATCATCATCATCATCATCATCATCATCATCATCATCATCATCGTCGTCGTCGTCGTCGTCGTCGTCGTCGTCGTCGTAACTAGCAGTAACAGAAACAGCTAACCTAACCACACTTTACATGGATTTTGCTGGTTGTGTAACTGTTTCGCCGGCTAGCTCAGTCGGTTGCGCGTCAGATTGGCACGCAGGCGGCCTGGGTTCGATTCCCGGGCGGGCCAGATACTTTCGTGGAGATTGGTCACGAAATGATTTCTACGGCCATTCTTCTCCTACCGCTGTTTCAAGTAGGGCAGTTGTCAATTACTGGCGAATGTATCTGCTTAGTACTGGTTACTAAGTACTAGTACTCTAAGACTAGAGACGTGCTTGCTCCAGGTAACTCTGTAAAAGTTTGAGGATTATCGCATTTTGGTTATGTTCATAGAGTGTGAACTTGTAAGGGTAAAGGTAGGCGAGCAAATCCATGAAGCGCGCCAGCGCTTCTTGGAAAATTTGATCGTTTAATACCCCTCGGTATTAATGCTTATATTTTAATACATTTTAATAATAATTGGTAGGTTTTGTCCAGATATGATTGCTTTAAGCAAACGTCGTTGCAGGAATGTCGACGTCGCATTCGATTGGTCGAATGACGTCGCGTCAGCCATATTAATGATTTCGTGCATTGTTTGGGTCAATCTAAAACTTCTGACAAGAAGATATTGCATGAGAAAATCCGAAAAATAAACAAGAAATTGGGCCGAAAAAATAACTAACGAAATTCATATTTCATGCATTTGCAGTTGTTTTACGATAGAATTTCTTCGATATAATTCAATATCCTTTGGTCAGTAGTTTTAGATTGACCCAAACAATTCACAAGATCATTAATAGCAATTTTCAAATTTTTAAAACTTTTTAAACCTGTTATGTTATTTTTGTGATTGATGATTATGTTCTTCTACCGGAAATTTGTTGTCATTTGCTCATTTAATGGTAACTTTTTACGAAACACATTTGGGATATTTTGGCTGCTACTAAAATGAATGTATATATGTATATTATGTCTGGTCAAAATGCTACAGTTGGATTAAAATTTAAATGCTGTTCTATGTTCTTCAATATTACTTTGAAAAATCCTGTCAGTATACCAATAAATGAAAAAAGTACAAGTTTGTTGAATCTCTTGAATGAAACAAATTATAAAATACAAAATGTAAAATGAATATGTGATGATGATGATGACAAAACATTTGTGATGATGATGATGGTAAAAAAATTGTGATGATGATGGTGGTGGTGATGATGATGACAGTGGTTATGATGATTGGGGTTTGATGATTGTGGTGATGATGATGATGATAATGATGATGATGATGATGATGAGAACAAACGTTTTGGGATGATGATGACAGCGATGTTTATCGGACGATGATGATGGTTATAATGATGATGATGATAAGATTTTAGATGATGATGACGGCGATGTTTATCGGCCGACGATGATGATAATGATGATGATGATAACAAAATATTTGTGATGATGATGATGGCGATGTTTATTGGCCGATGATGATGATGATATTCTCATCGTCGTCATCATCATCACAACATCCTCATTATCGACCGAAAACATCGCTGTCATTATCATCACAAAAAAAAACTTTTGTGATCACCATTACGATCATGATAATGGATATGATGATGTTGGTTTTGATGGTGATGATGATGGTGGTGTTGGTGAAAATAACAACGATGATGATCATTGGGGTGTTGATAATTGATGTGATGATGATGATGATGATGATGATGATGATAACAAACGTATTTTGATGATTATGACAGCGATGTTTATCGGTCGATGATGATTATTATAATGATGATGATTATGATGACAAATGTGTTTTGATGATGCTGACGGCGATTTTTATCGGTAAATTATGATGATGATGATGTGCTGACCGTCGTTATCATCATTACAAAACTTTTGTCACCATCATCACCATCGACCGAAAAACATCGCAGTTATCATCATCACATTTTTGTGATCTTCATTACGATGATGATAATGGTGATGATGATGATGGTGTTGATGATGATGATGACCTTGATGATTGTGGTGATAATGATGGTGATGATGATGACAATGATGATAAAAGTTTGTGATGATGATGATGACGGTAATTTTGATCGTCGTCATCATCATCAAAACTTTTGTCATCATCATGACGATGATGATGATAATGGCGTTAATGGTGACGATGATGATGATGGTGTTAATGGTGACGATGATGATGTAATTGATGATGATGACAATGGTGATGATGATTGGGGTTTGATGATTGTGATGATGATAACTGCGATGTTTATCGGCCGATGATAATGATTATAATGATGATGATGAAAAAAGTTTTTTATTATGTTGACGCCAATGATTACCGGCCGCCGATGATGATGATTATGATGCTGATGATGATGATGATGATGATGATGACGATGATGATTATTTTCATGATGGTATTGATGACGTTGATGCAAATTGTAGTTATGATGATGATGATGATGATGATGACGATGATGATGATGGCGATGACGATGATGATGGTGATGATGATGATGATGATGATGATGATGATGATGATGAGATGACGATGATGATTATTTTCATGATGGTATTGATGACGTTGATGCAAATTGTAGTTATGATGATGATGATGATGGTGATGATGATGGTGGTGATGATGATGATGATGATGATGATGATGATGATGATGATGATGATGATAATGATGATGATGGTGATGATGATGAGATAACGATGATGATGATGATGACGATGATGAGTGTGTACCATATTCGGAACGAATGTGGTACATTTTTCATCCGAATATGGTACAAGTTTGTACCATATTTGGTCAGGCATTTTACCCCAAAACTGCAGATACGTATATGGTACAATTAGACAGTTGTACCATATTCGGCCGAATATGGTACAAATTTGTACCATATTCGTTTTTGTACCAAATACGGTCCGACATCGCTCCTATAGTTTTGAATGAAGTGTACCAGTTGTTGCGGTATGTTTAATGTATACAGAGATGATCCTACAATGTTTACTTCACAATTAACATATGTATCAACTGCTTTTGTGAGTTTGGTCAAAGGTATTTTAAATCTGGTTTGATTATGAAGTTCGTCAAGTTTTCGCACACACACTCCCACTGCCTTTATTAATCTTAAGGTAAAAGTTCACACCCAACTTTTTGTGTTAGCGTTGATCTTATATGGTAAACAGTATATAACCTCATTTTTAATCTATATGATAAACCTTGTAATCTTATTATCTTATTAAATTAATGAAAGTTATAACCTTTATCTTTGTACAGCACTTTAGATCTTGTAAACATTATTAGTTTATATGTCGCTTTATCTTGTAACACATTAGCGATATATCCGAACGATATAGTGATATACATGTATTCGTATGATAGCGTTTTAAACTATTATGAAAATCTTTGTTTTTTCACTTGTATCAGATTTATATAGCTGCATACATGTATATCTCCGAGTACACGTTGAGATGACACTTTGTGACCTTATCCTTTCTTGTTTCACTGTTTAAAGATGGTGAAACGGGCATATTGTTTTCAAATATAATAAATATTATATTTAGGTAAATGTGCATATGTTATATTATGCAAAATGTCTGCTGCACCATATTTGAGCCGTGTCATGACAAAACCAACATAGTGATGTGTTTGAGACCAGCATGGATCCAGACCAGCCTGCGCATCCGCGCAGTCTGATCAGGATCCATGCTGTTCGCTATCAGTTTCTCTACTTGTAATAGAGTTGGTAAGCGAACAGCATGGATCCTGATCAGACTGCGCGGATGCGCAGGCTGGTCTGGATCCATGCTGGTCGCAAACGCACTATATGTTGGTTTTGTCGTGACACGGCTCAATTATTGTTGTTTTTTCTCAGCACACGTGTTTCTACTATCTCCCGCCACTGGAACGTTTGCGTCTTGTGTGAAACTAATACTTTTCACAGTGCATGTACATGTACATGTATATACATCATGTAATATTCATACACGTCGGTTATTCAAGTGCTAATATAAAGAGATTGGTTATTTCATACAAAATTGCACAGGCTGTTATCAGTATATCATTATTATATTATAATTTGTCCAAAAAGTTCATATCATTATTATTTCATGATCTTGCATATCAAAAAACGTATCATCTTTCATCAATACTGCAGAAGACCGAGATAAAGTTGTGTTTTCTAACAAATATCACTTTAGTATTATTCTCTTTGAAAAGGAATTCGTACTTGAATAACATTTCACAAAAATTATCCAAATTTTGCAAAAAGTAAACGAATACTTGAATTACGCTTCACAATAATAATCTAAATTTTGCAATAAAATGTGCAATTACATGTTGGCACGCGATTTTGTAATGGAGTAATTCTACTTTGTATCATAGTTTGGGGACCTTTCTGTTGAAAAAGTGTCAGAGTTAAATCGTATACATATACATGCACAGTGCGGTAACTGGAGTGCAGGTATCAGTTACCCGCACTCCAGATAATGCCCGTGGATTGGTTCATTTTTGCCGGGGTTTACATATTTTGACGGCAGAGAAAGAGAAAGGGGCAGAACTATCATATTCAAATGCTCGTTTATTGGTTATTTTTTTCCGGGGTTTATGACAACAGGGAACGTGCTGTCATGTTTGACTATGATACAAAATAGAAAGAACACCAAAACACTCGGCAATCTGATTTATACTCGGGGGCTACGCCCCCTCGTACAAATCAGATAGCCTCGTGTTTCGGTGCTCTTTCTATTACTAAAAGTTATATAATAGTTTGTCAATTCAAAATGCATCGATAGGATGGGTAAAACCTTCAGCAATGAAATTAGAGAAGCGGTAGCCTTAATGCATGAATACGTTAACAGTTGTACGTTAAATTCATGAACTTTCGTCTACAAATAAAACAATTCATGTCTATAAATAGTAACAGCTTTTGGCGCAATCGCAATGAAGCCAAACGTTAATTTTGAACAATTTCTGGATATGGTCTTCTAAACTACAGAGTTGCTCGTACATACCATAATACCATTGTTAACATGTGTCAGTGGTATCATATTATCTTAAATTCGACTTAAATTAAGTAGTTCGATTTAGCCAAGTAATGCATACTTTTTACTTAACAAAGTTCGGATTAGCCGAGTGATACATATACAATTATATATTACTCACATGACTTGCAATCAGTACAGCAGGAGAAAAGGCCGCTATCCCAGTCTCTATGACCTTGCACAGATCCTACCAACATTTGCCTTCCTGCCATTGGCTGATTAACTACTACATGTGTCATTGCCATGGTTACTGTTTATTCCTTTTAAGAACTGCCTTAAAATAAAGAAAATGAAGTGTCAGATATTTTGAAGTGTATATCAAATATAGAAATGCGGATGATGCACCCCGTTCAATCGAAATAAACATCAGAGCAGAGTGTACTTAAACCCCTTCCACTCAAAGACACAACTTGATTGTCCAATTTGAACTATCTACAGTACAAGTTTTGTTATTTTCAATTGAACTATCTATAGTCCAATTGGGTAGACAACTTGTTGGAAAATATCAATTCTTTTCTGATTTTCAAGACCTAGATGTACAGGTTTGACTATATTATTTTAAGAATTGCAAATACTTTATAATGTTTATAACTACATAAAATTAAGGCCGTCGGTTACTCATACATTTACATGGTGTCTTTATCATACATCTATGAAAACTTCTTTCAATTGTCAAGTTTCAATAATAATTAATAAGAAAGAAATATCCCCAAAAGTTGATATATTCCGTGGCATACGTTCTGTGAACCGTTTTCACGATAAAGTTGATTACAACGACCTGTGGGTTGATATCATGTACTTTGGCGGTTGTAACGCCCTAAACTATCAAGAGTTTGAATGCCAATCACTAGTCTTGGTCACTCTGACGATTCTTTATCTAAATAATGCGTTAGTTTACAAATTTTTATTGATTTATTTAGATAAAAACATTTTTTTCAACCATAATTTATCAGTATATGTTTAAAACATTACTCTAACATACTCTAAACGTACGTTAAAAACAAACAAGGAAATCTTAAAATATACATAGATAACAAGACATTAAAAGGGTTTTATGATTAAGGTAATGCAAATAAACAAAACAGCTCTTGAGTATATCATACTGATAACCAATAAAAAAAAATAAAAGTGAAAAAAAGGAAGAAGGAAATTTACTTTAATAATATTATACTTTTACGAGCACACATTTGAGTCACATCTTTATTGCGAAATTAATTTTTTTCTTTAAATTCTCCCACCTATAACTGCAGCATTCAGCTTATTTGAATAGATGCTCGCATAGATTATGTAATCCTGTTTACAAACTTAACCATTCATTTCAAACACGTTTTTTGTATGCTTTTATATAGCCATGCAATCTTCCTTCGCATCTGCTAATAACACCAGTTTTACTTAAATTTCAGTTTAAAGAAAATTTCATCGCAAATATTTTCAAATATACATGTGTAATACAGGAATTGAGAAAGAAGATTGAAAAGCTATTTCATGAAAAGATTTTTAAAAAAAGACTTGTTTCCTTCTAAAATTCGTCAGCTGTTCACAAAAAAAGTATAAACTGTAAAACTAAAAGCATAAAAAACGCACAAGAACAACAACAACAACATAGATTTACTTATAAAAATTATCAGCCAATATTAATCGGACAACGGTCTTTCCGATACAACAACAACAATAACAACAACAACAACAATTAAATTTAAAGCCCTTACATTTATATTTAAAGTTGTTAAGTTATACTTTCGTAGCATTTTAACTATGTTTCGTCATTAAATATAAGCTTACGATGATGGCCTTTAAGAAGACGTTTACAGAACAAAGTTAAACAAAATAAATAAAATAATATATACATTTTATAAAATAAGAATCAATGTTACATATGTAAAAGTTTTCATTACTTTAGTTAAAGGCCTCGATTATCAAAATATACCCTAAAACAACTAAACAAAAAGGGGGAAAATTAAAAAAAGTTATTTTCTAATAAAATTGAAAAAGGAAAGATTTTTTAAACTTACGTGAAGTCTGTTTCAATCCGGTATACTCTTCGTATTTTTTTCCTTGCAATGTGGGCGAAGAACAAACGGCAATATTTTGAAATACACAGAAAGCTTCCCTTGTGACCGTGGATGAAAAGTAAATATTTTAGTCGTCCTGATAAAACGATACTAGTCCATGTTACACAGGGGCTTGTGAAATCTGGTTTGAATAGAGCTTGAATATAATAATATGATATTCATAATTTCAGACGCTTGTGTCCGGGACTGTCATTGTTTACTAAATCGTACCCCTACATCAACTCATCCAGCCCTACTAGAACCTTCATGCTAGGACAAAATCTGTAACCGTTTTTTCAAGTACAAAATGCAAATATATTTAACTCGCATCTTATTTGAGACATGGTCAAAAAAAAATTAATATTGCAGGTGCTGGGATATGTATTGCCCGTATATTTGGTCTTTATTAACATAAAGTTAAAACTATGAAAACCGTCAAAAGAAATATTCCCACCAAACATTTCCATAATCGCCAAACGACTGTGAATATTAAGGTTACATTTTCTAAATTTTAATTTAATTCAAATCCTTATACCTTTAACAAAAATTCGTATAACTTTCATATAGCCCGTATAACTTTCACAAAACACAAAACCCGTATAACTTTCACAAAACACAAAACCCGTATTACTTTCACAAAACCCGTATATAATCAGTTCAATAAAAACAAACGCTTTTCTTAAGCTTTCGAAGTTTAGTCTTCTTCATTTTTTTTTTTTTTTTTTTTTTTACAAAACCCGTATAACTTTCATAAAACCCCAATAACTACCACAAAACCACACAATACCTTCCATAATATCACTATAACTTAAAAATAAGTGATAATGTATTTTATTTCAGATCTCTAAAGCGATTTTATTCGGGGGGGGGGGGGTAAACGTAATGTAACAAAAGAAAGCTTTTTGTCAAATGCGAGCGCATGTATGCACATCCCTATATTTTGCAGAGGCGGGAATACTTTATGAAAATTCTTGATCGAGCAATGAAAACAAATATATCAAATGCCTTTGAAATCCACACAAACGCGATTCAGTAGAGATAATGAAAAATACAACATCTGTCAGTTCCCACTAGGACCGGCTACAGCGGCGGTATTCAACTCCTGCAGGTACTGCGAATCGATGATTGATCATGGAGGATCAGAAAATCATAACAACACTTAAGACGTAGCATTAACACCCGGTCCTGCTGTATCGAGAAAAGAAATTGAAAAGGGGAGATTTCCTTGAAAACAAAGAAATAACCATCGAGTTGAATACTGATGCTTGAAAATCTGGAAAAGGGGAAGTTAGTTTCCAGTAAGTTTCTCACTGGCCGGTAACCTGAACCATCTTTTGCTACTGATGTCTTTTAGAAATAATTGCAGGTAAAGTGATTTAATATTTTGTATGGAAGTCAAAATACTACTTTGTTTACATTGATTCTTTTATGACAAATAATTTTACATTCAGCGGGTCTTTCTTTCATGTTATAAGCATCAAACATACTCCAAAACCATTATCTAAACGTTATATAACTCATGTTTGCCCTTCTAAAGGATGAAAACTTGTATTTGTTCCTGAAGCAAAATATGTGCCTGTAAGTGCGTACATTTTGTAATTGTTAGATAGTTGTATCTAGCATTAGCTTTACCGCCACTTATCAGGAGTTTCGGTTTTATCTTAATTAGCATTGAGCTGACTGTTGCAGTAGTTTAGTTGTGAACTTATCATTTAAATGTGTGTAAAAAAAAACAACCTTTAACATCGTAAAAAAGTTTTGAGTCGCCCGATAACAGTTTTTGTTATCTCGGTCCTTTGTAGAAGTACTCAAAAGTCTTAAAATCATCACCATCTGAATTTGGACACGTCCAGCACTCTATGCGATAATTTTTCAAGTCATTCAATAAATGTATAAGACACATATTAATCTCAAATAGGTCGATAGCCAAACGGTGACCTTCTTGATAACAAAATAGAACAATTTTATCTGTAACTATGTTGATTGGGATGTAAACAAATCGCTTTGTCAATATGACACTTAAGGCATGTATATAAGGGTGGACGATAGCCAATATTTATTAAAGGATGCAATTTATTTATTATATAGCACAAAATGATATGTTTCGACATTTTTTGTTTAAAATATAACTAACAAATTTCCAGCATTTTCACCTCGCGATGTTTCAAATATAAGTTATTATTATATCCAATCTTATCACTAAGCCTCGCTTTCATTTCCTTAACCCCCCCCCCCCCTCCCAAAAAAAAAAAAAAAAATCCGTAACAAATGCATTTTCAATCAAGCCTCTTTTTCTTTTCCCGATCCTAAAATTCCGTATCAAATGCATATAGTATTCAATCTAGCCTTGTTTTCATTTCCCGAGTCCAAAGAAAATCCGTATCAAATGCATATTTTACTCTTTTGGACTACATATACAGCTGCACAACCTTTATTGGATTTGGACAGCGCCTTGTTCATTATAGGGCTATAACCGGGTACTCGTCCACTATAATTCGGTATCGTACTCAACAATGAATAATACTACATAATGTAGGCCTGCAATAAGAGAACGATAAATTTTACAATGAATGATTACAGGTATATCAACATGAAATAAATTGTTTACTTTCATACATGTATTTTATCAATAATATATAAATTGTCAATACATTCAAATGACCCTCAAAATGGCTGCGACGCTAGATAATCCTTAGGCGTTTATTATTTATCTAGCCTCGGCGTATTTAACCAAGTTGTTAGATAAGAGATTGCCAACATTTCGGACGAATATGGAATGTGTTCACATGTGGATTTTTGTTGTTGTTGGGCGTGGTTTTGTTGTTGTTGTTATTGTTAAGAAAGTGATGTTTTTCGATTGGCAAGGCGACAATGCCAAAATAGCGTATCTCGTTCATTTTACTTAGCCTAACGGAAGTCATATACATAGCACGAATCATTTACTGTTATGTGGGTGGGGTGCATGATACAGAATTTGGCCCCGTTACAGAGACGACCATTGCTTCTACAATGTGTGCGGCGATAAATCATGTGACCTCATGTTGTAAGGTCTGATTCAAAAGACATTTAGTAGATACTGTTCTAATATATATCATATAAACTTCCGAGACGGTTTTAAGGATCCATAAATATTTTATAAATCAATGTTTGATATACACTTGTACAGTACAACGTTATCAACATCAGACAGACGACTTGTGTAAATAGTAACTTCACTACATCATATATCAAATTGTTATAAATCAGAAGTTTTAAAAAAACTTATTGTAGAAAATACCACGAAACATAGTACAGAGGATGGCGGCTTGAATGGCAGACCCTTTGATGGCATAACGGCTCTTTTCAGCGCTACCTCCCACAGGCACGAGTATCGGAGCTGGGAAGAAAATATAACCACATTGATAAAAATACCTCGTGTCCATTCTAAATGTGTCACCCCCCCCCCCCCCCCAAAAAAAAGTGAAATATGAGCCCCTTTTAAAATATACTATAAGTTAAGAGAAGGCCGAAAACTCCAGATTCGAGTCTACGAGCAAGGGGTTCATTTCTTGGGACGTTGTGAAAACAACTCCTGATAAATAAAGAACTTTTATCACTATTTCATGTTTGTATTAAGTTTCTAAATGAAACCGACCCAAAGTCTCTAGCCCTCCCCGTTCATGAAATATCTATCAGGAAACGAGCGCTTTCGTGCTGCAAAAAAGTGGCACAACTATTCGGTACGTAGGCATAGACTAATACATGTTTGTCAGCCGAGCACGGGTCAAAATCAATTGAATTGACTAAATAATATTACTTAAGACATTAAATGGGACCACTCACAACCGTCGGTAGCATCTGATACACCCGAAATTCAAGTTTCAAACCTCAACACGCTCTTTCGATATTGTCTCAGGTTGTTGTATATTTAGATTCTCATTGGCCGCCATGCAGTGACATATTTCGTAAAAATTGCCTTCGAAGTTAACCTTAAGGTTAAGGCAGCACACCACACTAAGTGAAGCCACAGCTTCGAATGGCCAGGGAGGATTTCATGGATATAGTGACTATTGTGGATTTAAATAACTGGTTGTCTTTAAAATGCATTTTCAGCATGAAATTTGTTTTTGTAACATGTAATATGATCATTGGCAAATTCGAAAACATGGTTAGAAATAACATGCTGTTTATTATAGATGTCAAGGCCGCCATTGTTTGTAAACATTGCTTTTAAACAGCATGCTCGGTGAAAACAAGTGATTTTACAGGGGGGTACAAACTTTCAGCAATAGCAAAGAATCTACAAGGCCAAGCACCTATTTCTTTGTGATAGTTTGCATGCTTAGTGAGTTGCTAAAGCAGTGACAGAGTTTCTGTAGTCCGTATATTTGCAGGTACTTTTTGCCGGATGGACGAAAAATGTTGTTTTGGGTCTCGGACCACTATAGATTTTTGGCTTTTACGGAATGAATTGGAATTTTTTTAACTGCCTGACTGTTGCACATGGGATGATTTCATTACAGATTTGCAATGTTATGACATATATGTTCTTAACAAAATGTGTTTTCTTTTTCCAGGTTGTGTAGTTTGGGATCAGATTTATTAGACATATTGCTTGTAGGGCATTGACGGCAGAAACTTGAAATTTAGTGTGGAGTGCTACCTAAGGGCATGACTGTGAAATATCGTTGTTCCTTCCTCGACAGCGATATCTGCTTTTTATGTCCTTAAGAGAACAGGAGATGCTTCACCAGTTATTGTAAGTTACTGTATTTTAATTCTGCTCGAAATGAGTTAAAATGACCTCCAGTCTTAATCTTATAAAAATAATATCTCTGGAAAATTAGGTAAATATATTGGTCTTAAGTATCGAATATGCTACATTTTTTTGTTTTCACTTCTCTCCTGCGCATGTGTCGAATGTTCCAATACCGTTCACTTTCTTAGAAGTGACGGGGTATTCAATAAGCTGCTTAGGCAGCGAAGAAATCTAGCTAAAATGTGGAATTGACATATCAGTGATTTCGTGAATGCTGAATGAATAACTTTAAAGTTGTATTGTCAAAATTTATAACTATATAAATATTGACGTAATACAGATGTGCGTTCTACCTTGCAATGTATAGCTACTTTGCAATGCATAGAACCGGAAACGAAACTACTGTATATTATGCTGGTTGATTGGGTACATTGCGCTATGCGTTGTCGATAGCGACAACGCAACCTGTATCGTTATCGCCTTTTCGTCTTGTCGCTAGCGACAACACGACAAAGCGCCAAACGGCGCGTTGTCGCGTTGTCGCGCTGTCGTCCTGTCTCTAGCGAAGCACGCAAAATGGTGCGTTGTCGTGCAGCGCGATGTCGCCCTGTCGGTTGGCTTATAAGGCAATCCCTCGAACCGAGCGACAATGTTACATCGCGACAACACGCCGCACGACAATGAAGTTTTTTTTTGTATTTGTTGTTGTTGTTATGTTTTACGTCGCAGCAACACAGTAAAGGTCATATGATAACTTTTCAGCTTTACTTATGAAGGAAGACCTCAGGTTCTCTTTCCTACATTACTTCAGATACGAACGGACACCTAAGTAGAACCACTGACGTTTTGTAAACTAGCTGGATAGCTTCCTCACATGAAAGAAATCAAAGCCCGTGTCGGGATTCGAACCCACAACGATGAGTGGCAGAGATGTAGATTATCTATGTCTCTGTGAAAGGCAAGTGGTTTGATGTCAACGCCCATGCGATATTACGTATCAGCAGCTGATGAGATAAAAAGCATAAGATAAATCAAATACATTTTTGTTTCTTGCGAAAAGAAACCTTTATCTCTATATATAGAGCTACTGTAATAGTAATAATAATAATAATAGTAATAATAATAATAATAATAATAATAATAATAATAATAATAATAATAATAATAATAATAATAATAATAATACTAATAATAATATTAACAACAACAACAATAATAATAATAATAATAATAATAATAATAATAATAATAATAATAATAATAATAATATTAATAATAATAATAATAATAATAATAATAACAATAATAACAACAACAACAACAACAATAATAATACTCTTTATAAAGGTTATTAAGACAATACATCAAAGATAACATCTTTGTTTCAAAAAAGGTCTTCAAAAAAACATAAAAATGAAAGAAAAAAGTTATAGAACTGTCAGCACTGTCAGCAGCTCAAGTTATGTTTTTTTTCTGTTGCAAAAAGTGTAGTTACGAATATGCCTTAATTGACATAAATGGCCCTAGGATAATATTTGCAAAACAAAGCGTAAAATTTATCTCCTACTTTTAATGCATTATAAAACGTTTTTAAACCGTTTATGACTTGCAGAAATTAAATGATTGTGTTGTAAAAATTGAATTAAAAGTAGAAACAAATTGTAAACTCAAATGATTTAATATGAGCTTTTTAAAACTTCAAACCAAATTTAAAAGGTCGAAAACTATGGTGGCTGATTTCTGCCATTTCGTGTTGTCGAAAGGCGAAGACACGAAAACATAAATATTTATCGTAATTTCGACTTTCGTCTTTTGGGGTGAAGACACGAAAATACGAAATATTCTAGGCGAAATAACGAAACCTTCAGACGCGAAGGGACACACATTTCATTGTTTAAGTTTTCGTGTCGGCGGGGCGAAATCTTTCGTGTCTGCGCCCTTTGTTTGTCTTGTCTTCGCCTCGAAACGCGAAGGTCGAAATAACGAAAATACAGCAGATTTTCGTGTTATCGTAATTTCCCTCGAAACGCGCAAGTCGAAGTAACGACAATGACATTGTTTCGGGTTTCGCCTTCCGGTAGGCATGCGCAGAACGAGTACCCAAATTGTTTCAAGATTGGTCTCGCACTTACTCAAACAAAATATCGTCTAAAAATCGATCATACCCATGTACAACAGTACAATCTCACATCAAATGTAAAGAAATCTTAATTGATCAAAATAAAATACATTAACTTTAAACCAAACGAATTTTGAAGAGTGGTGTGTAGAATTATTGTGTTCTTATAAACTGTCGATAAACTGGAGATAAGTGTGTTCAAACAATGCTTAAACTTACCTTTCAAAATCAACATTCTTGAAATTTATCAACAAATCAGTTTTCTAATAAATATACAGTTTACACGATACAAGGCTGATAAGTTAAATTAAATAGATTAACATAATTTTAAAGTCCATATTAAAACAAAACAAAACAACAACAACAAAACAAGCAGAAGCAAAACATTAAAGGATACTTCCATTGCTATTACTCTCCATTTTTTTCTATATATGTAGCATATGTGTACTTGTGCACATATTTCATGCAAAATGTCGTCAATCTTGAAACAATTTGGCATATGGTACTCGTTCTGTGCATGCCTACCGGAAGGCGAAACCCGAAACAATGTCATTGTCGTTACTTCGACTTTCGCGTTTCGGGGCGAAATCACGACAACACGAAAATCTGCCGTATTTTCGTTATTTCGACCTTCGCGTTTCGAGGCGAAGACAAGACAAACAAAGGGCGCGGACACGAAAGATTTCGCCCCGCCGACACGAAAACTTAAACAATGAAATGTTTGTCCCTTCGCGTGTTAAGTTTCGTTATTTCGCCTAGAATGTTTCGTGTTTTCGTGTCTTCGCCCCGAAAGGCGAAAGTCGAAATTACGACAAATAGGTATGTTTTCGTGTCTTCGCCTTTCGACTTTCGGGGCGAAGACACGAAAACACGAAATTGCAGAAATCAGCTACCATAGAAAACTGATATCCCGTTTGGTTCCCATTACTTCAATTGTATTGAAACCATATCAAGACATCTTGTGAAAATAAGCCTCTTTATCAATAGCAATTAGAAAACATTTAATCTAATAAGTTTTTTATTCTATTCAATAGGAATTTATACAGTCCAAAGAAGGTTTTAATTTGCTTCTTATTAGGCTTTTAAAACTCTTAATTATTAATAACATAGCCCTGGTCCTCGAACTTATAAACTCCTTCGGTCCTGCTGCTGACGATGTTAATGCATGAGAAAAGTTGTAATAACTAGCATACTATGCGTCGTGTGTGCATATTATATAATGTGCTGGTCATTCGAGGGAAGAAATAAAATCACTTGGTGCATATCTCCCGCAGCATTGCAAATGCTGTAAACGCTATATTTTGTAGATTTGTATTTTAAAAAGCCTTTAGGGCATTGTAACGCCGCGCAACAAACGGTGTTGGCGTATAACTGCGGTTGATTTCTTTTTAAGTATGATGTCATTTAACGCATAATATTCAATTTTAATGTTCCTCACCAACAATTGTAATACGTAAGGCGGTGACATTTATACGAGAAGAGCTTAATTATACTACATGTATGTACAATTAGATAGGGAAATATGTTGCATATGAAAGAAAAGTTATCATTTAAAAACAAGTGATTCATACAAAGATGAAACACACGTTAAACTTTACAAATATTTGTTCTAGTTCTAAAAAAATAATTATTTCGGAACCGTTTGGAATGTAACATGGATCAGTGCACTTCAGAAAAGGTAAGTCATGTGTGTATGTATAGTATAGTAATATTTATTTGATCATGTTCACGTAGTGTAGTGGTAGCGCGCTAAACTTACAGCCATACTGGTCTAGGTTCAAGTCCCAGCAGTTCAATTTCTTTCAAATAAATCTTTTTTCCAATGCACGGGTACTTTGTGTTTGTGTCATACATATAAATAACATATCTAATGTTAAATACAATTCAATTGAGATTTTGGGCTTTGCATAACACGTTGGCTTGCAACGAAAATCATCTATTTTATTGCAAGCACACACGTCCCAATCATGTTTGGTGTGTTTTATAACGATGTAACAAGGACGTCATCACACTTTTTGTACTTTCAAGATTTCGTAAGAAACTTGTCATCGCAAATGGTGTGATAAGGTGCGTTGTCTATCACCACGTCACAGTGTGCTGGAAGATTGGGAATTAGCTTTTGATTCAACCACTTGATGAAAATCTCGTCATTCATTTCTCCGAGGTAATCCTCTATTGAGGAACTCGTTTGGTACTGGAAACAAATTCGCCAGCGCGGCTGAGAATGCCACAGAGGTTGAGGACATTGTTTGAAATGCTTAATTGAATTGAATTGAATTGAAATTAACTATATATGCTTCCTCGTAAATAAAATTCACAGAGGACATTTATTTTTTTTCTATTAATACAGGATTTATTTTCATCGAATGGTATGAAAACAAATATTTCATGAGTGGCGGTAGTCTAGTGAGAGCTATACGATTAGAATCATTTTACACATGATAATTTGTTTTTCAAATGCTATACATTAAAAAAATATTGTAAGTACACCATTTGGACATTGTTACATATCAACATATATTTGATAATATTGGCAGTACAATGTTTCAATAGCAGTATTTAGTTCCTGCATTAGATACCAAATGAAATTTCCTTTCATACACATGCAAATCCTATTGTTTCTAATAATGCTTTAACTCCGACTTCCCAAGAACCTCTGGCATTGTTTAACTGTCCCAAGGACATAAACAATTTTATAAAAGTATTTAATAATGCTTCCTATCTCAAAGTATTAAGGGAAACCCTTCAAACTTCACCATAAACAGTAACATTAGATGTTTGTTGCTTACATACCTATCACATGCCTATGCAATTTATTAAGGAATGACAGCAAACTAGCGACAGTAACACTGTGTCGTCTGCAAAATGCAACATAAAATATGCATTTGATCTATTTTTACAAGATCAGCACTGTTATTTTAAATATAAGTTTCCATATCATTTAACATTATAAAAGAAGTGGAGATAATGTTTCCCCTTGTCTACAACATTATAACATTCAAAATCATCGTACATAATTATTACCATTCTATCTTACAAAAGTTTTAATTGATCGATGAATATCTTTCAACATATTATTGCCATATCAGAAAAGGTTAAGCTATTTGATGCAATGATTTTACCTATTTTATATTAATCAATTCAACAATTTGAAACAGATCCCATTTTTGTTCACGAGGTAAAATGCGTTTCTAAAATCTACGAATGCACAATATTGTTTTTTTTTTGTTTTCATGACGCATGATTCTTTTTATCAAACATAGCGAGAAAAAAAAACAACAATCAATAGAATTACGTTTCTGACGAAATATGTATTGACAATCATATTACCAAATGTTTGTTTTCAATAAAAGTTTTGGCCCTAGTATCTAAAGATTTTGAAAACGATGTTTGGAGAATATACTGGTTAATATAATACCTGCATGTTATTTAAATATCTTTTTTAGATGCAGGAACGAATATGCCTTTGGCCCATACGCCTGGGTTTATACTTTCACTATGCTTATAGTTAAACAATTTACATAATTTAGGTGCTAAAATATGTTTCGAGTTTAAATATATTTCAAAAATTAACATATCCTCACTAGCACTTTTCTGACGCTTCAAAGAAAATATATTTTAATTCACTTCATCGTGTGAAAATTCACAATGTAACTAATCTACATTGTGCTAAAACATTTTTTCATATTAAGCAGTATTATGTACATATAGATCGCTTAAATGCAAGGACTAAAAATGTTCATTTTGTTGTAAGATACAGCATCGACTGCTGCTACCATCGCCTTCCTCAGGTGGGTGCCATATTCATTGGGCGTTACGGCGCTTCCCACTATGCCCTCCTATGGTGCGCCGACTAGAGTGATATCAAGCTCTAGCCAGGAGATAGTAGGCTGATTGTAGGTGATTTTCTTGTTGCTCTGTCTTCCTTTAGGACATTGAGTACTTTTGTTATGGTTATTGGGTTTACTTTTATATGTTTCTACATGATCATTTTGGTGTTTTACCTATTTAACCTTTTGTAACCATAACAACTGTTAGAATTTCACTTGGTGGAGATTCATTTTATTTACACTGCCTTGTTTATAGGAATATGGTTGGGCTAAGAGTGAGGTTTGGTGTGCCATGAACTGGTTTGGGCTCCCCAGCAGTCAATATTATGCTGCTGATCGTTCCAAGGCGGCGCCCCTATGTGTTCCTCAGATGTCTATTTTGTTTCATACTGTTATGGTGACACTTTTGCTTGTGACCCTTGTTGTTTTCTCGTCTACGGTAAGTGTATTCCCCTTTGCCCCTGGTCTTGTTTTATTTTTAATTTACCCCCCCCTTCCCAGGCCTCTTGTCCCCTTCTCCTGTGCCCTTTGACTTTGTGTGCCTGTTTTTCAATCGTTTGTTTTCTTTGAGTTCCTTATCAGGTACAAATTATTTCCTATTATTCAATCATTTGTTTGTTTTCTTGTGGTTCCTTGTCGGTTGCAGATTATTTATCATTTTGGTGATTTTGGCCTGTCCATGCACTGCCTTGTGCACTGTCCTGTTTTTGTTTGAGGTCCGCTTTGGCTCCTTGCCACTGGTTCTTGTTGCTGGGTCATGTGGGGGTTGCGTTCATTGAACGACGCCTTCCCTTGTTGATACATTTAGCTCATGTCGTGTAGTTTTGCAACCGCTCGTCATGTTATTGTATTATTTATATATATATAGATTTGTTAATACGAAAAACATGCTGTGCAGCACCTAACGGCGATACATTTAACTAATGTCGTGTAGTTTTTAAACCGCGCATCATGCTATTGTATTATAATACGCAGGTTTGTTTAAACCAAATAAACGCTATTCAACATTTCTCTTGTCATTGCATGTAATCTAGATTGATATTGATTCCATCCTCCACACTCTATACAGGTGGAGCGATCTTGAAAATTTTAATAAGCTTAACGTTGTGTTGCGTCCTTAACAGGCATAAGTTATTGTCAATTTCTTTTCCCGAAATGTAAATGCTTTTTTTTACCCAAATATCCAAACATTGCTATGATACAACGACAATCATTCAATTTTGTAGTTGAGTCAAGATTCACCATATAATGATAAACACAACCCTAAAAGAATAAGAAATTCAGACTGGTTTTAAAAGAAACATTTTCGTAGCTACTGAACACAAAAAACAGTATTTCTTTATGGGTCATATGAACACATCTTCGGATGTTTCTAAATTCAAAATTTCACTATTTTCATGTTTAAATGTTGAATTCTGCTTAAGACGGTGCTAAAGACGTGGACGCGTAACTTGCATTTTCAAGTACCTTCCATGAACAGGCTCAATCAAACCGAGCCTGCAACATTTTCAATTTTGTCGTTTTTGGCGTTCTTTAGGGATTCCGTTTTTCTACTTTATAAGAAATAACAAGCCTTGTATATCCTGACAGAAAGCTGGGCACATGTTAAAATTCGGCTTTTTTCTTGTTTAAATGTTGATTCCTGCTAAAGCTGGTGCTAGAGGGGCGTGGACGGTAGCTTGCCTTCTGATTAAAGCAAACCTGATTGAAACATCATTATCATCTTCTATTCTATTCTATATTATTGTTTAATTATTTTATCTTAAAAAGAAATTAAAATTGTCTCTCTGACGAATTGTCTGTGTGTCATTTCTTTATCATAATAATAAGAGCTAGTGTACCTGATTATTATCAAATTGATTCTTTCTATGACCCATTATTGGGGCAAAAGGTCACAGTAGTGTTATTGTAATTAATTTAAAAGGTTCATGTTACGAAAGCTGAATTCAGTGGCGCTCGATACACTAAATGTTAATTGTTGTGTGGATGAGCATTAATAAGATGGCCCATCACAAATGCAGACACCGTGAAAACAAACAAGTACGAAAAGTGAACGTGTTTACTATCGACCACACTACTAACATTTTCGGATTTAGATTTTGAAAGGAGAGGTAATACGCATTTCTTTCGTAAATGACAAATCTTTATCAAATGTTCATAAAACAGTTTATATTTTATCAATTCTTATTTTTTTCTCTCTGATCCTTATATGTCATATTATTTACTTTATATGTCTAAAAACTGCGTCCACCGTAAGCTAAGATTAAGGTTTGACCGACTTTACTGAGGAGCTAAAAACAAAAATTATAGAAATTGATATCTTGATTCTTGACATGAAATTTTCAAACTAAGCGATGATCTTGATGATGATATAGATGGAGACATTGACTTTAGAAAACAAAAAACAAAAACAAGTACTTTTATGGAGAAACATTGCATACACTTTCTGCTTAACAAAATGTCAACTCATGATAACACGGTTACCAAAGTTACCAAACAATATGGTGTCATAACCCCCTAGATGTAGAACTTTGTTAAATTCTCAAATATTCATAACGGCCTATATTATTTTTTCTCAGAAATTCAGAACTCTACGCTGTAAAATACTAAACGGTCATGTCCCTAGAACATACTTTCTTTTAAATTCTGCAAATCACAGGCAACAGAGAAATTAAACAAACGAAAGAAGTTATTAAGCTCAATGGACGTGAGGCAAAACTTCCAATATCAATTAATATACGATATATTTATTTCCATTTAGGATACATAAAAACAGTGAAAACAATAATGCAAGGGCCAGATAAAGAACGTAAGCGCAGCTTGCAAAGTGACCGGAAATCACACGCAACGAGTATTGATGTAAAAACTTTAACAGAGACTGGCAATAATATCGGTAATGGTCACAACCCAGGAAAGAGAAATTCTACGGCGATTGGGAGTGGAGTTGCTGCCAGAT
Organism: Ruditapes philippinarum; assembly: GCF_026571515.1. Lineage (NCBI taxonomy): Eukaryota > Metazoa > Mollusca > Bivalvia > Venerida > Veneridae > Ruditapes > Ruditapes philippinarum. Next base: position 226,252 of record NW_026861574.1, read on the forward strand.
ATAGGCGGTATTCTTTAGCTTCTTTACAAGGCTGGGCTTCTCCTTTAGTAAGCATATTTTCTCATTTAGTTGACACCAGTTCACAAAGGAATCTTGGAATTTGAAAATTGTCATTATCGATTATCATTAAGGAAAAAAAGTATTTGAGAATTAAGTTTAACTGATTTAGATATATGTCTTTGCTCTTTTTAAACACATTTATAACGGTGTATCATCATAATATTAATACAAAAGTAGCAAAACATTTTAGATCATCAAACGGTTAAGTTTTAATTGAATCATAGTGAGTCATTTGATAAAAAATAAGTACACAATAGATTGCCAAATACGATAAAAATAAAAGTGTTTCAGAATTCGATTGAACTTAATCATGAAAATGCATGTGATAAATGCAACCATCTTCGCCCCCTAGCACCGTCTTATGCTTGCTTATTTACAGAAGTATCATTAATATGCTTTTTTAGCTATCTTAAACATCCTCAAATGTATTTGTACATCATTAGCCCTTAAGCGAAATAATAAATTGACATAGATCAGTTGATGCATACATAATTATTATTTAATTGATACTTTGACACTGAATTGTATCTAAACTACAAATAATTATAATGCCATTAAATAGCATTTGTTTGTTTGCGGTTTCCCCCCATCATTAATATAGGTGAAGAATTTGTATTTCGAAATATAGCACACACATGTAGTTAATGCATTAAATTTTACTCCGATTATCATTTTTTGCTCACCTCGGCGTCACATTTTCGTTATTTTTTGCGTGCAAGGTTGTTGGTATCTCCAAACAACTGAAAGGACCGGACAGAAACTTCACACAGGTATTTGAGAGTATTTTAGGAGGTCATTGTCCAAGGTTCATAACTCTAACATGGATTTGATATAATTATGACGTTTTTTGAAATTCTTCGTTATCCAGGTTCTTGCCTGTGAGAGCAGTCGAGCACTCTGTCCTATTGACAACTCTTGTATTATTTACAGTCAGTAACCAGTTCCATTTCTGAGAGTCCATTTGAAGACGAGGATGGTGATAACAACACTGAAGTTGAGTTTGAAGAGGAATGCCCTATACTGTACAAGATTAATGATTCGCCACCAATATATTTGACACTTTTCTTCGCATTTCAGGTACATATTTCAATTTTTGTAACATAATCAAAAATCCGATTACATCATTGAACATTTTATTTAAGTTCAGACCAGTGAACAGTTTTTACAAGTCACCATGAAGCTTGTAACTATGTAAACATGCATTAACATATCGCCGATATCGCACGTTTTAAGCTCACCTGAGCACAACGTGCACATGGTGAACTAATTTGATAATTCTGTGTCTGTCGTTCCTATTCGAGCGTCATCCGTCGTCAATAATTTCTTTCAACAACATCTCCCATGCCATGAAACCAAAAACTAGATATTAACCAAACTACAGACATGATCATTGGCTGGTCTACTAAAGCTGTTCAAATGGTGGCAGTCCGTTGCATAAGTAGGACAAAGTATCATAAACGTTTTTTTAAAATACAAAGTATGGAGATACTTTTTTAACTCTTCATATCTGAAAGTAAAATGCACTGATAATTGTTCAACATTATCTAACTTTTATATTTGGCTTGAAACATTGTCTTGTAGATTTATAACAAGATTTTTCCAATTATTGTTCCTCGATCAAAATTGGTCTCGCCCAGGGGGTCATGGGTTTTCTTTATATTTTGAATATATATATATAAACTTTATAAATCTTCTTGAAATGTCAAGGGCCAAAGCTTATAAAGCATATTCTAGCTGACTTCTATCAATATTGTCTTCGGTGGATATTGGTCATTTTGTAGTGTCATGGTTTACTTTAAGTTATGTGATGTCTGTACGTATGTAGTAAAACATTCAAAGATCCTCTTCTCAGTAACCCTTCCCTGGGGGGCATGAGTTTTTCCTTGCTGTTCATAGAAAAAACTTAAAATATATTCTTTTCTGAAACTCCAATGGTATATAGTCCTAATAGTTGATTTGAACTGTGGTTGTTAATCATGACTACTAGAAACCTATGTTTAATAAAACTTTCATTTGTGTGAGAAAATCGATTTGAGCATTAGGCACTTCAATAAGGCCTTTATTCTTGTTTTTTTAGCAATAAGTCATTGATTTCTTTTACTTGCTTTAAGCCGCATGCCTCCAGATTCATGTTAATTATTTCTTTCTTTTTTTTGAAAAATTTGAAAATCTAGGTAAAACATTATAAAGTGAACAAAGAAAGTAATTAATACAGAATTGCTAAATAAAGGTCAAAATATTCTAAAATAGCCCTTACTGCGTTAGTCACGTAGTAGAAATATTGTTATAAATACTTCAAAATCAGTCATTCATTGCATATGCAATGTAAATCATAACTTGAAATGTGAATATTTATACTTTAAATATTTCAATAGTAGTACATGTTTGTCATAGTAGATTTTCTTGATTTTTTTTGCTTATCTGGAGGCACACAGCTTTATAATGAGCTAAAACATTTTATTTTCTTGTACCTCTCATCACTGAGATGCTTGCTCATTTGGTTCCACTAGAAAACCTGTTAGTAGATAAACAACTTCTTGTCCATTATTAGCGCGGAGGAAGGTAGTCTAGTACTGGTGTCACTCTCCAGGAACGATGGTTAGGAAACTACCCGCCTATATGACTGAAATACTGTTGTAAAAGGCGTAAAATGAAACAAACAAACAAACAAACAAACTTGTCCATTACAGCAAAGTCTAATCTCTATTGTTGGGTCTATCGTTCTCCCACTTTTGGTTGCTGAAGCCGCATGTGCACTTGAAGACGGGGTGTTTATAAGAAAACTCGTTAGTTCAACATTCATGCTGTCTGGTGTAACAACATTCCTACAGGTCATGTTTGGAATCCGGCTACCTGTATATCAAGGACCATCAGGTTCTTACGCTGTACCAATTATAGCTTTAAATAAGATGGATGCGAGCAGGTGTGACGTAAATGCTATGTGTAAGTTTAAATTTTATTTGCAAATTCGTATGCTGACATGGATGATCTTAGGTTTCTGGAAGGCGGTTTTGGTAACGAAAAACAGGTTAGACTGCTTAATTGGAGTAAATATGGTCTGGCGTAAAATCGCCAGCCCAAAAATGAAAAATACCAAAAGGCAATAACTAAAACATTATGATGGGTAAGTTATCATTACTGTGCATTGCATTCGTTCCTAATAAGATATATGAACCTGTGACGCTTCAAGTTTATATCACAAATACTGTTACATATACATATGTTACACAAATTAAAAATGCATAATTCCAAAAGGGCAATAACTCAGGAATTATGAAATGTAGTGTTGCCATTCTTGTCCTTAATGAGATCTATCTAACTATAAAGTTCCCAGTTGATATCTCAAATGTTTACGCTCCTGACAAAAAATGTGAGACGGATAGACGGACGGACGAACGGATAGATGTTAGTACATGTGTAAACTGATTATGCGATAAAACCATCGTCACTCATTTAGATGACTCATTTGACTTAATCAACGGAACAGAGGATATTCAGTTACTTTTGTTATATTAAAGGGACACAACTGAAGACTAAAAGCTTTAAAAATGATTTCTTTTACATAGATAAAGAGAATCACTTTAAATTAAAAAATCTGCAATTAAAGTAAAGAATTATACTCAGATTTAATTTAAAATCGATGGTTAGTGCATTTTAGCCGGATTTCAGTGAAAATCGTTACAACGCTTTTCATTTTTGTGTCATTTTACAGGATAAAAATATTATTCTGGAAAAACGGGGCGCGGAAATGATCTGAGAATTTACACTTAATGTTATTAGTTCAGATCGATATCAAATGGAACACAAATCTTGGGAAATTATTTCCAGTCCCGTCATGTCAAAAGACCTCAGATGAGTCCCTTTAAGGCGTAATTTTAAAGGGCGCATATTCAGGACTGACTATCTGTTAATGTGACATTTTGTTTTGTTAAGTTCCAGGAGTTCTGAATTCTACATCTAACAATATCACCGAAGCGGATCTCCAAGAACAATTAATTGATATACGTGTTAGAGAGGTAACTTATGTTTGTAACTTTGAATCCATTTCTGGGGAATGTTACTTTGAAAAATACATAAAACAGAATACCAGTCCATTAAGTAAATATATCACTTCTATTTATATCCCCCCCCCCCCAAAAAAAAAAAAAAAAATCTGGTAATAAGCTTTGCGCTTTAATTTCGAATCGTTGACTGTTGATACATATGTATACTAACATATCAATTTTATATCCATATTTCTATACATATAGATGATGGGACCACTCATCCTTGCAGGATTTCTACATTTTCTGATTGGTGCTACGGGGCTTGTTGGCTTGTTACTTCGCTTTGTAGGCCCAATAACAATTGTTCCGACGATTTTACTCATAGGTTTATATATCGTAAAACCGGCGATGGAGTATACGCAGGTCCATTGGGGAATTTCATTTATGTGAGTTTTACATGTTTTTAGTTCATAATTGAATGTTATTGTGGCTGATTATTGTTATGTCGTGTTTCGCCACCGCGAGGCGCCAGGCAAAAACACGAAGTTTACGATAAAGTTAATATTTTGTCGTATTTTCGCCCCGCGGGGCGCCAGGCGAAAATAAGACATTGGCAAATCAGTTGATATAAAATTAATAATGTTGATATATCTGGTACCTTTTAAAAAATTTCTTTGACATAAACACATTAATATTACTGGTAAGATTTCCAAAAAGTCCATGAAGATAATAAGCAACGTAATAATCATACCTTTTACAAATGCCTTAAACGTAGTAAATACTTACTTGAATAAAATATGTGGTTTCTATATTCTAGGACTTGGGGGATAGGCGTAGTTCTTTCAATGTATCTAGGGCACAAACCTATGATTATCCCGGCTTGGACCAGAAAGAAAGGATTTCATACAATACGATATCCCCTTCATCAAGTATTTGCTGTATGTTGTTGTTTTATTGTTCTTATACTGCATTATTTATTAGCTTTTTTATTGTTTGTTGTTGTGGAGGGGGGGGGTTGTTTGTTTGTTTGGATTTTAAGTAACCCTGACTCTGCAATTCTACAATGGTTCTACAATAGCGAGTTTAATAAGATTTACTAGCGGAGGAAGACTTCAGGCGCCCCTTTGACAAAGAAGGGAATCGCAACTTTCTGGCCTTTTCCGTCAGTTTTCGGATAAGGGTTATTATTGATAATAGCCGAGATGTTCCGCAATGGGTTGTAATCACGTCAGGAACTTTAAATTGTTTTATGCGATATATCCGGATAACTTACATAACGCCAGTGGTTCTCCGCCAATAAAACTGGAAAGTCGCCATATGACCTCTATATATACTGTGTTGGTGCAACATAAAACCCAACCAAGAAAAATATAAAATGATATGGACAATAACTTAATCGTTAATTATTTAACAGTAATAATTATAACGTATATCGTTTTGAATGATTTAGCACTCGATGCCATACATGGTGATGTTTTATTATTATCTAACAGATTCTGATTTCAATAATAACTGGATGGGCTGTATGCGGCATCATGACGGCAGCTGGGGCATTTCCAACCGATAAAACTAACATACAATACAAAGCCCGGACAGACGCTCGTGCAGACGTAATAACTGATTCGGAATGGTTCTATCTTCCTCACCCAGGTAAAAGTTTTGATATATGTAATAAATGTTTACAGTCTAAATAAGTTGCAAGTTAGGCAACCTGATACAGATCGTTAGAGAAATGCACCAGACCAAAGTTGTATAGGATTATTGTTTATTCAACCATTTTCTATGCAATCATAGCTTGCGTTAACAATGTACATGGTCATGATTGTATTATCTAACTAAAAGTGCATACTAAATATTATAAAAAGTAAAACTTTTTAGACAGTTGAACTTTATACTACACTGAATTATCAAACAATATGTGCATACTAGATATATTCCCCTTGCGGCTAAGAGGTTGCCTTGAAGGGTTGAGGCATCAAAATTGCAGACTTAGTTTTATCCTGTGTGATCGTAAGAGGCGACTAAAAGGGTTCGAATTACTGGAGTCTATGCATCTCTTAGCTCCAGCAGGTGAAGTGGTTTTGACCTTAAGTTTGTATCGCCGAGGATAGCCAAAATCATCTGTCCTGATTCGGTGACGTATGACCTAAATTGTGTCGGTGCGCCGTAAAACCAAACAAAACAAACAAAAGCATACTAACTTTCGTAAAAAGTAAACATTTTTAGACAATATGTAATGAATGCTCTACGTTTCTTTAGCAAAGAGTATGGATACTCCAACTTCTGCTTCGTTAGAAATTAAGTTTACTCATTTTCGATATAATCAAATGTAATTATAATAAATATACTTTTATGGTTGGAATTTATGGCGAACCAACACTATACAGGCCATATTGCGGCTTCCGAAGAAGACCTCAGGTACCCGTCCGTACATTATTTCAGGCACGCACGGGCACCTGAGTAGAACAACCGAGTTCCGTAAGCTAGCTGGATAGCTTCGTCACATGTAAGAATCCAAAGTTCCTGTCGGGATACGAATCCATGTCGGTTTGAAGTCAACGACCTTAACCACTCGTCCAGTAATATCCATATACAAAATACAATTGACTATTCATTGAAAATGATATACAAATGAATTCTAATTTATATATAAATACCATTTGTATTTTTCAGGACAATTTGGCAGTCCCCTGTTCAGCGTCAGTGCTATAGTAGGGTTCCTCATTGCTACACTCACTTCCATTCTTGATTCTATTGGCGATTATTACGCCACTGCAGCTATATGTAGAGTTCCACCACCACCAAGCCACGCTGTTAACAGAGGAATAGCAGTGGAAGGTTTTTGTAGCATGATTTCTGGACTGTTTGGTGTAGGTCATGCCACTACAACATATGGTGGTAACATTGGCGCTATTGGGATGACAAAGGTTCAGACGATAGATCTGTGTTCTATTTTGTTGTTAACAAATAATATGTACATGTACATTGAGAGGCACTTAAAGCCCGACACTTACATTTGTCTGTATAAAGTGTTTATTAAATTTTATGAACGGATTTTCTTCAAATTTGAACCATAAAAAATATCATATCGTACTTACTACTTAGAATTATATTCACAATTCGTCCAAAAGAAAATAAAGGAAATAACAAAACAAATATGCTACTGCAAAATGAAAAAATCACAGAAAACAACACAATGAAAAGTCTCTGAATCCCACTAAATATGTCTGTTAGCCAGTTCTAATACTTTGTATGTCCTCCCAATTGGCTATAGCAACGATAACACCTCTGTCTCGTAGGTAGTTCTCCATTTCTGAACAAGGGCTTGCTTGAGTTCAGCAACTTGCGGGTGGGGGGGGGGGGGGGCTTCTTGTCGCTTTCTCACGCGCCTGTTCAGTTCAGCCCATAAGTGTGATGTTTAGATCTGGTGACTTTGGAGGCAGGAGTTGCTGGAACTCGAGCAAGCCCAGTTATTCAGGAATGGAGAAATATTCCCCAAGCTTTCATGAGAACTTCGTCATAACCATGAGACAGGTGTTTACACTTTGTTATATCCATGGGATGACAAACAATGCATAGGAACTGATTAACATACATATTTAGTAGGATTCAGCGACTTTTCATTTTGTTACGACATTAACAGCCATTCTGTGATTTTTTATTTCGAAGATGCATATTTGTTTTGTTATTTTCTCTATTTTATTGCCAATTAATTGTAAATATAATTCCAAGTTGTACGTATGATATGTTGAACTTTGTAGTGTAAGTTGAACAAAATCCGTTCATAAATAACCGATTTGTATCGAAAAATGTAAGTGTCGGGTTATAAGTGCCTCTGAGTGTACGTCAATAACATTTAACAACAAAGAAAATGTAGCTAAGTTATAACAAAATATGCCTTTTAGGTGATTAACGCATTGGACTAGTAATCTACAGATAGCCCAAGTCCCGTAAGGGGCAAGCCGTTGTTTCCTTGTGAAAGAAACTGTGTACTCATAGCTCAGTACTGGTTGGTCCCTGGAACGAATTTAAAAGTGTGTCTGTAAGCTTATAACTTCCTACACATTCAAACTCAAACAAATTGTGTATAAACCAAACAGATTCCTGGAAATATAAGTTTTATAAAGTTATATTTCTTATTTCTCCGAATAAAAACCGTTGATATAACAGTTATTAATTTAAAATCAAGTGATTTCACCATATGTTAAACATGTTTTTATTTTAAGAATGTTTTCCTCTCTCCTGTGTCCAGGTAGCCAGCCGCCATGTGTTTATTGCAATGTCTGTGATTTATGTTGTGTTGGGAATCCTTGCCAAAGTGTCAGCGGTGTTTATCAGTATACCATATCCCGTTCTTGGAGGAGTGATTATCACTATAATTGGTATGAATCTATTATTACTTTAATTGATATGAATTTAAGCCATATGAACAATGCAATGTTCAATTCCCGGACGGCGCAGGCCACTTTCGTTGTGATTGAACATGAAATCCTTTCCACGGTATTACGCACGGTCCCTCTGCTCTGACATGTACAGAAGTTATATAAGTTTCAACAACTAGTACTGGTAAACTGCTTGACAGCCTGCCCAGAAACGATTCGGTGGCTGAACTGTGCTCTGGTAAATTCAATGTGGCTTTCTGTCGTGATCCGGAGTGAAAACTACCAATACCACCAACAATGCAATCATCTTCTTTTTGTAGGCAATTACTTTTCCTGCCTGTTTATTTCATCGTTAGTTCAAAAGTTTTATTCGTTTTAATTTGATGATATTTCATGGCATATATATTTGTTGATACAAACATACATCAATTGCAAATATAAATTCTACAAGATATAAAGTGTTGGGGCGAAAGAGTTTGCATCAGTGTTTCACTCCCTTGAAACTATTGAAAGATCTGTTGCAAGGAGCATGTATAACATATCATTAACAATTCGTTTTATTCTTAGACTTGACCCACTTATGAATAAAAAATGTTTATGTTATGACAAAACATTACTTAGAAGAAAACTATGGCATGGATAATTTTTGCAGCACATTTACATTAAAGAAGCTCAACTTAGGTCAAGAATTGAAAAATATACTCAGTATTAAATAGAATATTAAGTTTTATGCGATTCTAAGCCCGATGTGAGTGAAAAGCGTTGCAACGCTTTTCATTTTTGCGTCTTCATGCTTGCTTAATAAAATAATTTTTCTGGAAAAAAATGTGGAATATAGTTAAAATTTGTACACATGCTATTGGCCCAGACCTAAATCAAATGGTGTACAAATCTCGGAAAGAAAATATTTCCAGTTCCATCTTGTAAAAAAAACTTCGGTAGGGTCCCTTAAAAGATGTACAATAAACCACTGGTTCATATAGTTATGCCTTTGTTTCAGGTGTGTTTGTTGGCGTGAACCTATCTAACCTACAAGTTATAGATCTCTCATCTACGAGAAATTTATCTATTATTGGTACAGCCGTGTTTGTTGGCCTGCTGGTTCCTACCTGGATGGAAAAAAATGCGAGTGCAATTGATACAGGTAAAATAACCGTAAAGGTGAAATCCCCCCGCCATCCCCCACATGCATTCTAGCAACGATTTAAATACATATAATAACATAAGATCTGTATGAAACATGAGGTAAAAACTCTTAGAAAATGCTAAATAAACGCTAAATGAATAGTTATTTAAATAGTCGTGCTATGCATTCTAATCTGTATTAAAACATTGCATAATACGTTAATCAGTTATGACAAAGATCGGCGAAATAAATGTACAACACTCTTTTTTGTTTGTTTATTTTGAAATGAGTAAACAAAAATACATTTATATTCCAGGAAACAACGGTTTAGACCAAGTAATCGCAATGTTTCTAGGAAATCCAAATTTCCTAGGCGGGTTTATCGCATGCTTCATGGATAATACCATTCCAGGTAAGAAAAATAGCGAGAATATTTTTGAAAAAGCAACGAGCGAATAATTTAGAAAGATTTGCATAAGTACCGATCTGTTTCATAATTTCTAAAGAGATATCAGTTAACTCTCCCCAAATTAGAGACCATCGCAAAAATAGCATCGACGTCAAAACCCTTTTTACTATTACATGTATATAAATCAGCAGTGAATGAAAATTCGCAAATTTTGTTGCATTATGAAAGTTTTCTTTGGTTGGGTCAAATGGCGACTTTCCAGCTTTACTAGTGGAGGAATTAGGATACTTTTCTTTGGTTGGGTTATATAGCGACTGCCCAGCTTAGCTAGTGTAGGAGAACCTAAAATGTCCCTTCGTGCATTATTTCAGGCACGAACGGAAATCTGAGTATATTCACCAAGGTTCCGTAAGCTGCCTCACGTGAAAGAATCCTGAGTCGCTGACAGGATTCAAGCCCACAACGGTGACGCTTAAGTAGTTTCTAGTCAACGACCTTAACCACTCGGTCACGGACGCCCCGCATTGTGATATATAGTGGTGTGTTTTAAATTGATGGTGCAAGATAAAATATTTCATGCGATTATTTTGTAGGAACGGACAAAGAAAGAGGCATATCTGCTTGGAAAAATCCCTCGCCAGAAGAGAACTCTGCCATTTTTATTGAAGGGAAGGAAGTGTATGAGCCGTTAATTCCACAATGTTTAAAGCGCCAAAAATGTCTACGTTTTATTCCTTTGTTTCCAAAATATAATACTGACAATGTCATGAGCAATGGGAAAAGTAATGAAGGTTTTTCTGGCGATAATACGTATGAAAAGAATACAAAATTATAAACTATGTTCTCGTTATACAGTTTTCTTCAGTTATTATAATTCGATGTAACACGTGTTTTTTTGTATTTAAATATACATTGTGAATCTAGATTTTGCTTCTTTATATGTTCTATATTCTAATTGCATTTTAAAATAAAGTTACATATCCTTGCCAAATGAAAGTTCCTTAATTGCGATGTTTCTTTTATAAGGAACAAAGAAATAACGACGATGATTTTTATGTTCGTAGAATATTTGTGTAACTTGTTAATGCGACATTACTTTTACACAATGCTAGTGTAACCATGTTCCTATTAATGTGTGTCAATGTTAACGATGCACATGATCCACGTGTATACCATACCGCACAGGTGATCTAATACAGAAAATTTAAATAACGCGTTGAATGTGACTGAAATCAGTATTCTTTAAAACTCAGGCACAACTCAGTGTGCGTCCGTAGAAATTTATGGCAATTTGCCGGAAATTTATAGAAAGGATGCATTAAAGCTTCAACCAGTTTGGGAAGTAGTTTGGTTTTGATGAAGATGGCTGGGAGTTAATTAAAAAATTAAACTATAAAAAAGTCCGACCTCACTGTGTGGTGACAGAAAAAGTGATGCCGTTGTTAAATCATAAATCGATTGATTGAACGATAAACAGTGTAAGAGACAATATGCCTTTGGCTGCGCACCGGGTCCCTCATATGCTCACAGATGAGCAAAAACAAACGAAAATGTAGGCTGACACGACAAGTTATGCAAAGTATGATTAATGTGATCAACGTTTTATTTTTATCTACCATTTTGAGTTCGAGTCTAAGCTTCATTGTGTAAAAGTTGTAGACACTGCACCTTTACACCAGTATAGAGATACATGTAACCCAGGCTGCACTGAACCGGCTTAGTACTTCTTGCAGCCCATTACATTACCTTTTCTACAACAAGTAGGATAAGTCAAATAAAAAAATTAAATGCGTACTTTGGCAAAAATGCCCCCAGGTTAATATTTGCAAACTAAGTGTGAAATGTGTCTCGCATATCCAATGCGTATCAAAAGTTTTTGAAACGTTCATATTTTGCAAAAGTAAGATAATTCTATACTATGCATAGCAAAAAAAGTAGAAAAAACTGTAAACAAGAAATTAGATATGACCTTCTTAAAATTTCATCGCGGACTTAAAAGGACAAAAGATGATACCCGCTTACTAGTGTTGTATATAAACCAATTCAAGACATACAATGTATCTGTGAAAAATAGCCTCCTTATACCAATTAAAATAAGGAAATGGCATATTTTTAAGTACATTGTATGTCCTTTAACAAAAGGGCGGCCAGCTCTTTGTCCCTTTCTCGTAAGAGAAAAGAAAGCCTGTGATGCGCACGTATGTGGACGCACGGTCACCTTCCTTACAATATGTCCTCGATGCATGTATGTGTTCGCATGATCGAAAATCTCTAATAAAGTTACGTTTTCAAAAATATTTTGGTATGGTCTGGTGCAAAATATTAATGTTCTTTAAAATTGATACTTAATTTGTGTTGGTTTTTTTATCCAATTGTCCTATCCTTTAAAATTGTTAGAACTCCTAGGGATTTTATCACTTTTAATTAGGAGTTAGAATAGCTTAATTAGAACTTTTATACTCCTAAATAGGAGAGATAAAAATCCTTATTGCAACTGTTACTCCCAGTTAAAATTTATTAGGAATTTTTTACTCATAATAAGGAGAAATAAACGTAAAAGCAACTTTGCAACTCTTAATAAGAAGTTTCATTATAAGTATAAGTAGGGGTTGAGAAACAAAATCTTGATTAGTTGGAGCTTTGGAAAATCTTAACATAAAATAATTAAAAGACCTAATTTGAATCTTTTTATACATAGGTTTTTTTATATAAAGAACAAACAACATTTTTTTTTCCTAATAAGTTTTTTAAAACTTCTAATAAGGATATGAAAAGTCTTCATTAGTTTTTTGACATTTAAACGTCACAACAACGCAGTAAGGTCATATAGCGACTTTCCAACTTTACTGGTGGAGGAAGACCTCTGGTGCATCCCCATGCACGATCGGGAACTTAAGTAGAACCACTGACGTTCCGTAAGCTAGCTTGATAGCTTCCTCACATGAAAGAATGCCAATTCCCTGGCGGGATTCGAACCCTCAGCAGTGGCGGCAAGTAAATGGACACAAGTCCAGTTATCAATTTGCAAAGTATGCAAAACAATATGCTTAAAAGATGAACACCTAACAAGTAGCGTAGTTGCAAATCAATTGTTTTTTTTAAATTTTAATCGCAAATGAAAGGGATATTAAAGTAAATTGATTTTTAACGAAAGGTATACAATATCACAAATATTTATGTTGATAGTATAAGGTACAAAACCAAGAAATAAGTGAACCATGAAACATGTGGATGTTGATTATGAAATGTTCTAGAATAAAAAAAATACTGGCAATCCATTATATAAATGTCATATCAAAAAATGTTGAACTAGATAATTATTTTTGCTCAAGAAATATTTTGTAAGAATATTCATATTATACATTTCTATTGTTTGTCTGTTTGTTTTGTTTTATCAATTAAAATGTTTCTTGAAAATTGCCCATTGTACACCAATCTACTTTAAAAAAAAGATTTTTTTCTCTTGCGTCGGCAGATGGATCAAGACATTCCTTTACATCCCAAAAATACTAAATATATACAAACATTTACTCAATGTTTATTGTAATAGCTAACTTAATTTTATCATGAATATACATTTGGCGATATTAAACGGCAGTGTTGCGATATTTATCGGCAACGAAAAATCTTGTTATATTTAACGGACAATAGAGACATATGACAACAGAAGATTTTGCGTCATTTAGCGGCGGTTACGGCATTTAGCTGCAAGTGCGACATATAACGGCGCCAAACTATATAGGTACTACAAAAAATATGAGTTGCATTTTAGATCGCAAATACAATTGGAAAAGTTGCTCTACTCTACCTACCTAAAAACGGCTCTCGTACGACGCCAATGCATCATTGATACATTCTTGACATTTCGAAGACATGTGCTAAAGATGAAATACGGATATACATAAAACCTTGACAGTCTGTCTAGTTCTCCGAGATTAAACAGAGGCAGCTTTAATTAAAACAAAAGTGATTAAGCTGATGATAATTTGATAATATAGCTAGTATATATGTACACAGAAATAGCTCACCAAGCTTTCTATTTGGTGATATTCAAATATTACGATTACAAATCTCACTATACACTAGCTGTAAGCATTTTTAACAAAAGGTGTGAGATTTCACAAGACATATCAAATACATATAAAACAAATATTGAATCTACATATTAGTATTCTGCTATGCACTATATAACCCCAAGCTTTCGACAAAAAACACGAGGTAAGTTTATTGTCAAGAAAAGAAGACATAAGTGATCATCTAGGCCGGTAAATTACTTTTCATTACATGTACCTTAAACTATTTTTATCACGCATTAGAGATATGTGTACCTCTTTCTTGCATTAACAATTGCAGAAGCATGAGGTCGCATTCAAATGCCGAGCCCGTAGATCTTATTAATGCTATGGCGTCATTCGTTGAGCGTTCTGTCAGTGTAATAGAACCGAAATGAATTCTCTGAAAAAGAAGATGATGTTACTGCTTTTTTTGAAAAATTAGATTTCTAGTTTGATTAATTCTTGTCCTTAAGTAAAGCTATCACTGTCATAACTTCTTTGTTCTAAAGTAGAGCTGTAGCGGTTCCATTTGTTAGAATTACTCATCAATTCAGTTACGATAAAATGAGTTTATATACACCATACTTGGGAAAACATGCAAGATATTTATGTTTTCCCAGACCATACACAATAGAGCTTTTTAAAGTTTAAAAGGATAATAAAAGAATATTTAAACATATTAAAAACAGGGAGCTGGAAAACTAGGGTGAGACACGTTCAATGGAAGCTATATGCGTGCATTGAACTGCTTTTGGGTAGGTAGTAGGGCAACTGCAGGTGGTTCCAGTGGTATACCGTCCTAGAAAAGAATGAGAGTTTATAATAGTCTGAAGTTGCTGTGAATAACCTATAACATAAGGGATTGCCATGGCGTGGTGTTTGGGAGAGGGGATAGCAACCAGACCATGGCGAATCTTACCGAAAAGGGATAACGTAGCATCTATACGTGTGAGATCCAGTTTTCGAAGCGAGTGAAGCATATGTCCGTGACGCTAGAGGTCTGACCATAATCTAGCTTGATCCATCGAGCCGCTCTTCTTTGGGCATTTTTCAATTTGAACTATTTGTATTTTGGTGTGGGGAGACCATACTTCGATCGGAACCAAATTCAAGCTGGGTGTGACTAACGTCTGGTCACAATGTACTTAATGGATTGGGATTTAACCTTTATGTTTCTGCGTAGGAACCTTAAAGGAATAGTTTGCTTTCTTGGATTTATGGTAGATCAAGATAAAATTTCAACTTCTTATTCTGGCGTTGATTAAATAATTGTTGCTGCTTTTATTTAACTACTGTTCCTTTCGTTACTGTGACAGTGTCATAGAATTTCCCAAATTGGAGACTTTCTTCATGACCTGAGACCGGAGTCCGTTGTTAAGTAACACCAATTGTATTTAGTGGTTGTCAACCTAAAGAAAATGCTTTTACAAAACTAAAATGGCATCAAAAATTGCTAAAAACTTGACAAGAATGTAAGATTTTTTCAAATTGTGTGCATGATTAATATTAAACGATGTTTGTAAGAGTCTTTGTTGAAAATGTTATGATGTGGGGTAAAAAACGCGTGTCCTTGAACATGCACATTTTCGGATAAACATGTTTTCGTCTATAGATTTTCATGAATCATGCAGGGCCAAAAAACCCTTCTTATAGGGGGCCAAATATAGGCTATTTCCCCCAAACCAAAAATACCCTTTTTTTTCCCCCAGTTTGCCCCTTAAAAAACCCCCAGTTTTTTTAAATTTTCCCATAGAATTTAGAAAAAAATTAAAGATTGGTTTGAATTAAGGTTTTTTATGCCTTATTTTTATTTTCCCAGGGGTTTTTTGGGC
Organism: Ruditapes philippinarum; assembly: GCF_026571515.1. Classification (NCBI taxonomy): domain Eukaryota; kingdom Metazoa; phylum Mollusca; class Bivalvia; order Venerida; family Veneridae; genus Ruditapes; species Ruditapes philippinarum. The sequence continues at coordinate 242,102 of NW_026861574.1, forward strand.
TTTTCTTTTTTTGAAAAACCTTTTTAAAAAATTTTTTTAAAAATTTGAGCCCCCTTTTTCCAAAGTATCCCCAAAAACCCACGAATTTTTTTCCCCAAAAAAAAAGGTTTGGGGGCCCCTTTCCCCAAAAAAAGGTGTTTTGGCCCTTTTTAAAATGTTACGGGCACCCATGAAGGGAAATTTTAAAGCTTGATTGCTTACTCATGAAAGAAACAGCTTACTCATGCAAGTAAAAAAAAAACCAAAACAGGCCCAGTTTTCATATTTTTTTTTCGCTTGATTTTAAATCTTTTTTTTTTTATATGTAGAACCTACCAATGATAAGTAAATGACTTACCTATCTAGATGTCTGTATACCAGGTCTGGATGCACTAATATGCCTGTCTAATGAATGGATTAGTTTCACCTAGTCAATGTTGCCTGCAGCACCAATGGCTACTCCTAGAGGAATCACCCAGAATCCAATTGGGCCCTATTGCCGTCAGGGGTTACAGCCAATCAAGGTTATGAAGCATATACTCACGTACTCAACCTATCTCGAACCAAGGTCCGTGAGCACCACACTCCTCCCCATCTTATTTGAAGGTGTTGGTCCACCCTGACGACCTAACCAAACAGGCTCTTATTTCTGGGATGACTTTCCTGGTTCTAACCAGTACTGGTATTGCAACTACTTGCTTTTTTATAATTAGCACTATAAGTTACGATACCCCTCCCTTGTGATTAAGGTACCTATTCTACCAATAACCACAATTTGCAGATCACAGGTCCAATACCAATGAAATATTTCAATTAAGATGTTTCAAGTCATCTTACCATTGATCCCAAGTAAGCACCTTTGGCTTAAACAGGCTTGTCCTCAGAGAGCGACAGCCTCCCCTCAATGCACAGCCTCTGTGCGATAACCAGTCAGTTGGAAAACGCGCAACGTGACCCCACCGATCATATCTGGAGTAGAACTTCTACCTTTCGGAGGACTAAAACATGGAGCTTTGGTCTCCAGGAGTCTGGAATACTCACCTCAATGACCGTCTCCAAATGGTCGTTTGACCGGCAGCTCACAGCAGTGAACTCCACACGCATGTTCTGGAACTTCTCCAGCCTGTACTGACTGATCCCAAGAGGTATACATCCAACTCACCTAGTGAATTGATCCACCATCACAAGTACAATCCCATGTACCCGTTCCATGGGGGATTCTGCCTGGTAATCAATTGTCAAATGGCACTTCTCCTGCCAGTCAACTTACCTGCCTTACACTATGAAACAAGCAGTTTCACATCATGGCCAAAACCATACCAGGTATACTCCTCTTTAACTTGTTCCCTAATACATGTTACAACCTGATGACCTGAAGATGGCAGGCTATGATCATGAGAAATAGCCTCCTTTAGCTCTTCGGCAATAGTTATAGAACACCCTAGTGCTTAGGGTCATCAGATCCAGGCACTAACTTGCCTCAACCTTACAATTGTTGCCTAGCCCAGTGATGACAATATACTTTAACATACACAATGTATCACAACTGGCAAGCTATCAAATTTACCCCTTGGTGACTGTTACACTCTTTGGTAATTCTCTCCATCAGAGACTTTTGTTGCAAGGTATGCAGACTTCCCGAAATACGTCGGTCCGACGGACATGTCCGATAAGTTTTGATCACGTCCGACAATTTTTTATTCCAGATCGGTCCGTGTGTCCGGCTTTTATCCAAGCCGCATGTATACAAAATGGCGTCGCTAAAGGTGCCAAACCTGGGAAAAACGAAAATCTATGTCAGAGGAAATAAAAGGATAAAAAGAATAGACCTGAGACAAAATTTAATGAAAAATAGAAGCAGGACCATGAATCGTTGGTGTATGACAGGGAGGAGATGAAAATGCTCTGTATGGAATGTGCCGATTTTTACGGCGAAAAAAATAAAACCAAAAAGTGTCTTAGAAATACAAACACAAGTTTTTCTTTGATTTTGATCATTTTTATTCGGTCTGACAGATTTTGTTTCGGTCCGACAGATTTTCATGGTTTGTCAGACCGAATGTCTGACAGATTTTTTTAACTTTCGGGAAGTCTGGGTATGGCTTGCCATTCCCTCATTGGTGTCAGATGGCTTTCAACCTTCAGACCCGTAGACAGTTGTGCTTCGCCTAGTCCCCCAGAATATGATTTAATGTCAATTTCTGGTCTGTATTACTTGACTAGATGCACAGTATCATCTACCTCCTCAAGAAGGACCCCCAATTATTCTGGGCTCTGTTATTAATATATACACCTACCTGTACCACAAGGCAATTCATCCAGATGTGTTCCCACATGGTACTCGATACAATGACCCACGTCCGGACTTGTGGCCACTGCACCCCTTTCCCATGCTCACAACCTGGACAGTGTTGCAACACATTAATATACCGAGACAGCTCCTTCAACCACCTCCCCAATTGCCATTGTGGCGCCCGGTCCCCCATAAGCCACCCCAAAATAGAATGGTCATTCCTTACCACAAACAGTCTATTTCCCAGACCCTAGATCAGGACAATTTCTTCTAAAATGCCCCTCCTTCCCACAATTGAAACACACATAAGGCCCTTTCTTATGGTTTCCTAAACCAATAACCTTATCAAACTTCTGTTCCAACTGTTGGATCGCCCTCATTACAGTAAGGTTATCCAGGGTGGAAGATGAGCTAACCGATGTAGCTTCAACCGCAAAAACATCGCGATTTTCATCATCGCGCCGCCTAGTATCCCTTCTTGCCTTACCATGCATGGCCTTGTACACCTGTTGGTACTTTCTTACAGTTTGAATTGCCCCTTGAACACTAGACGGGGACTGCATACAAACATGATGCCCTGCATCTTTGTCAAGTAGCCCTTGGCAGAAACGACTAATAACTTGCTCTTCAATAAATGAGACTGGCAAGCCCTTGAATGCTTTTACCGCCAGAATCAACAGTCATTCTCCAAAATCTTCCAAAGACTCATCAGGGTTTTGACAAGCCTGCTGGAATTGTGCTTGAAACGCAGCAGGTAAATCATGTTGCCATACCGCGCTTCCAGCATTAAGCATAGACTCCTATATGAGTCTACCTCTTCCGTGTCATTCAAAATGACAAAGTACTCCATGCCTTTCCTGTCAAACACCAGCAAAGACGCATTGAGCTTCTCCCCTCTCTGACCAATTAGAGGCCTCGGCAAACCTGTTAAACTTCAAAATGAAAGCTTCCAGGAGCCTATCCTATCAAACGTCAGATGCCTTGGTAATGATTTCAACGTATTCATTAACAAGCTTGGCCGACACCTTTCATGTTCAGCCCCATACCCCTTGGGTATAATGGAATTTACCAATGTCGGCCTCACCATGACAACCCCACATGTTGGGTATTCTGTTCCTCTAGATCGTGCCAAGGATTTCGTCCCCTCCTAGAAGAGAAATCAATGTCTTTTGGGGTATACCTACTACTCAAATAAGGGTCCCACAAGATGCATACTCACCCGATGTAGGTTCCTGACCTTGGCTATCCATTTGTGGACCTTTTGCCATAAGCCGAGAAGCAACATCCATTTCACGCTTCAGGGAAAGCCCTTTACTGGCTTCTATCAACTCATCCTCTTTTCTTTCAGCTGGCCAACACTTATTGGACGTAAAATCAATAAGCGCTAGCTCATCCTTTGTAAACTTTTTACGGCAAATAACTGACAAAATCTCTGGTGTGATATTGCCACTATTTTCCCTAACTGATAAAAGGGCTACAGCTAATTTCTTACCGATTCCAGGAATTAGCATTAACTGGTCAATATCACAAAAGGGCTATGGAGCCCTGTGACCGGCTCATCCTTTACTGATAAAGCGTCTGCCATGCCTGTCAAGTCATCTTGCATTGACATGGTTCAATTACTTGCTTTACCAATTACAAAAAACAACAACAAAACTTTTTATAAAAAAAATAAACAATTACAATACTCTATTAAATTAATGTTAGATTAATAAAATACGATGGCAGACCAAAAGCACAAAACTGACTTGAGGATTTCACACTGGGAACACCGCTTGGCTATTTCCTTTGGTGTCTCCACTGGAAAAAATTCGACCCAAATTCGAATAAAATTATCTCCCAAATTATCCAAAAATTACACGTAAAAGTGCCTTATGAAATAAATGCAATTGTCTTTAGACCAATTACAAAACCTGTTAACAGACACAAGGTTCGATTTTTTAGGTTTACAAAAAATGCCTCACCTAAAATCAGCTGTTTTTGCAGGTAGAGATTTTTTACTGGCAAAATCGGTACTGCAAATTACCGCTGGCCACCATTTGTAGAACCCCTTCAATATGAATAAGTAAATGACTTAAACCCACCCAGATTCCGTATTTCCAGGTTGGGGTGCATAATATGCCTGGGCTAATAACAGATTATTTCACCCAGGTTTAAATTTTTTGCCCTTGCCAGCCCCCAAAAGGCTACTTCCTTTGAGGAAACACCAGAAAAACCCAATGGGCCCCAAATTTCCGTCAGGGGTTTTCAAATCAATCAAGGTTTTGAAGCATATACTTTACGTAAACCAAAACCTTAAACTCCCCAAACCAAAAGGCCCTGAGCACCCATATATAAAAAATACAATTTCCCCCCCTTATTTGTAAGTTTTAAAAGGAATTACTCTAGATATGAATCTGTCTTAACCCATTACTTCATATACACGCCTTTTAACGCCTTTTTCACACCCCCCCTCCCTTTTTTGTTGTCTCAAATGCTGATGAAAAAAAAAATGCCTTATTTAGGCCCCAAACACTTTGTTTTTGTTTGAGAAATGTTGTGTTAAAAAAAGTGACATCTTTTTCGGCGCGGCCCCCCAACAATAGATACATCAGGGGGTTTGCCAGAAGGGGATATGCCCCCTTCTGTTTGGGGGGGTTTGAAGGGGGGCGGAGTCCCCCTCATCGCCAAGAAAATTTTGGACTTGTGAGAGGCTGTAAATGACCCCAGATTGATCAAAAGGTAACATGTAACCAACGTTGAAAAGCATTTGACTCTATTTCAATCCATTGAGAAGTTGCAGCACTTTGAAATCAATTTTGATGGAAAAAATCAACGCAAAATAGTGATTTTTGGCAATTTAGAGATGTCCCCTCGTTGCCATGGTAACAGAAAATTTAAGCCTGATCATGTTGTTGCAAGGGCAATGGTCCAGTCAACATTTGTGCCAAGTTTGATTAGTGTTGAAGCAGTTTTTATAGTATTATAGCAATTTGAACTTGTAACGGGAGACTTTTCAATGAAAACAGCGATTTTTCACAAAATGCTCATGAAGTAATGGGTTAAATATAAAAGATTTTTATGTCTTTCCAGACAATACATAATGGAGCATTTCTAAAAAAATTATATCTAAAACTCATATGTGTGCTGAATGAGTCATATGCCATACAATGATTATGACTTCAGTTTAGTGCATTTTTAAAATTGAATCATTTTGGGGCATTTTTGAATGAAACTTTGTACATGTTCCAAGTGTGACATCATTTTGCTTTTATGAATGAAGTTGTGATCTGATCTGATATTTTTATACTGCATACTAATACAAGCACAAATGTAAGAAACATATTATAAATTATCTTACTTTATTTTTATCCATTTACAGACCTTTATGGAAGAGGGAGATTCCTAGGCCTCCTCTCTACTACAAAGGGGATGAAAAAAGACAAGAATTTCTTCCACTATTTTGGATGAAGATTATTCCTCCGGAACTTAAGATGCCTAAAAATATCGTATCATTTATTGTGCATCCACAGTGAGTTGAATCACAGATCTTAAGTAGTAATTACACATCAAATTCTCAATAAAAATATGATACTTCATCTGTATTTGGATGTGTCATCATCTCTCTCCACTAATGATTTCACCTTTAGTTGGTGTGTGATTCCACACATGCGCTCAACGTGATTTAAAGCTAAATGGTAGGGTCAGATCCTTGTAATATTAATCTGTGATTGAAGCACCTTATTGAATTCGAGCTGAGAAAAAATGTGAAATAGTAAGGGGGGTATTGAAAAAGTGATTTTTGTCCACCTTTCATCTAGATCCCTTATGTTAGAATTGGCATCTTGGCAGGAATGTATAGATAAATAAAGGAATGAGACTCGCCAAATGTCATCAAAAGCCAACCTATTGTTACATACATAAAGGCTTTTTGAAGAAAAATGTCCATTTCTGAGCCATTAGTTGGTTCAATGGTTAGATTAAATGAAACTGGACACAAATGCAGATATAACAAGGAAAGGTTTCTCATCAAATACTAGCAAAATTTATTTGTGCATTATTGACTTATGAAATATGCCCATTGCCCCTTATAGACAATGTTATTGTTAATGGAAAATAATTATGCCCCCACTTCAAAGAAGAGGGGGTATATTGCTTTGCATTTGTCGGTCCGTAGACCAAATGGTTTCCAAGTGATAACTAAAGAACCCTTAGGCCTAGGAATTTCAAACTTGGTATGGTGATTGGTCATGACCAGTAGATGACCCCTATTGATTTTGGAGTCAAGGGGTCGAAGGTCAAGGTCACATTGACCTTGTAAGTAAAAACGGTTTCAGATCAATAACTAAAGAACGCTTAGGCCTAGGAACTTCAAACTTGGTATGGTGATTGGTCATGACCAGCAGATGACCCCTATTGATTTTGGGGTCAAGGGGTTAAAAAATCAAGGTCACATTGACCTTGAAGGTAAAGATGGTTTCCGATCAAAACTAAAGAAACCCTTAGGCCTAGGAACTTCAAACTTGGTATGGTGATTGATTATAACCAGCAGATGACCCCTATTGATTTTGGGGTCAAGGGTTCAAAGGTCAAGGTCACATTGACCTTGTAGGTAAAAACGGTTTCCGATCAATAACTAAAGAAGGCTTAGGCCTCGGAACTTCAAACTTGGTATGGTGATTGGTCATGACCAGCAGATGACCCCTATTGATTTTGGGGTCGAGGGTCAAAGGTCAAGGTTGTAGGTAAAAACAGTTTCCGGTCAATAACTAAAGAATGCTAAGGCCTATAAACTTCAAACTTGGTATGATGATTGGTCATGACCAGCAGATGACCCCTATTGATTTTGGGGTCAAGGGGTCGAAGGTCAAGGTCACATTGACCTTGTAGGTAAAAATGGTTTCCGATCAATAACTAAAGAACGCTTAGGCCTAGGAACTTCAAACTTGGTATGGTGATTGGTCATGACCAGCAGATGACCCCTATTGATTTTGGGGTCAAGGGGTTAAAAAATCAAGGTCACATTGACCTTGAAAGTAAAGATGGTTTCCGATCAAAACTAAAGAACGCTTAGGCCTAGGAACTTCAAACTTGGTATGGTGATTGATCATGACCAGCAGATGACCCCTATTGATTTTGGGGTCAAGGGTTCAAAGGTCAAGGTCACATTGACCTTGTAGGTAAAAATGGTTTCCGATCAATAACTAAAGAAGGCTTAGGCCTCGGAACTTCAAACTTGGTATGGTGATTGGTCATGACCAGCAGATGACCCCTATTGATTTTGGGGTCGAGGGTCAAAGGTCAAGGTTGTAGGTAAAAACAGTTTCCGGTCAATAACTAAGAATGCTAAGGCCTATAAACTTCAAACTTGGTATGATGATTGGTCATGACCAGCAGATGACCCCTATTGATTTTGGGGTCAAGGGGTTAAAAGTCAAGGTCACATTGACCTTGTAGGTAAAGATGGTTTCCGATCAATAACTTAAGAACACTTAGGCCGAGGAACTTCAAACTTGGTATGGTGATTGATCATGACCAGCAGATGACCCCTTTTGATTTTGGGGTTAAGGGGTCAAAGGTCAAGGTCACATTGACCTTGTAGGTAAAAACAGTTTCCGATCAATAACTAAAGAACGCTTAGGCCTAGGAATTTCAAACTTGGTATGGTGATTGGTCATGACCAGCAGATGACCCCTATTGATTTTGGGGTCAAGGGGTCAAAGGTCAAGGTCACATTGACCTTGTAGGTAAAAACGGTTTCCGATCAATAACTAAAGAAGGCTTAGGCCTCTGAACTTCAAACTTGGTATGGTGATTGGTCATGACCAGCAGATGACCCCTATTGATTTTGGGGTCAAGGGTCAAAGGTCAAGGTTGTAGGTAAAAACAGTTTCCCATCAATAACTAAAGAACTTTAAGGCCTAGAAACTTCAAACTTGGTATGATGATTGGTCATGACCAGCAGATGACCCCTATTGATTTTAGGGTCAAAGGTCAAGGTCACATTGACCTTGTAGGTGAAAACGGTTTCCAATCAATAACTTAAGAACGCTTAGGCCTAGAAACTTCAAACTTGGTATGATGATTGGTCATGACCAGCAGATGACCCCTTTTGATTTTGGGGTCAAGGGGTCAAAGGTCAAGGTCACATTGACCTTGTAGGTAAAAACGGTTTCTGATCAATAACTTAAGAACGCTTAGGCCTAGGAACTTCAAACTTGGTATGATGATTGGTCATGACCAGTAGATGATCCCTATTGATTTTGGGGTCAAGGGGTCAATGTCATATTTAATGGCGGTTTCTGACCAATAACTCAACAACTCAAGTTGCCTTGGTTGATATTTTTATATTAAACTAAAAATGCTTTTGGTATACACATTTGAAGGTCTTATGTAATATAACAACTTGGCTCTCATTAATGAGGCCTACATGATTCATAAAATTTATGCATATATTATTTGGTAAGATTTGTAATAACTTAAATTGCTGCACACAACCTATGGGGTCACAATAATTATTACCTTGTGACTAGTCATGACCAGTAGATACTAGATGACCCTTATTAATTGTTTGTTCACTGGGTCAGAAGTCATGCATAATAACCTGATCACATGACTAATTTGCTGCTGATAGGGGGCATACATGTTTTACAAACATATCTTGTTAAACCTTTGACAATAGTGATGGGCTATATTTAAACCTTTATGTTGGCATGAATGTGTATTTTAATAAGAAAATGATACACATTAAATTTCAAACAAGTTTATGTGTTTTTGAATTGGAAATTTAATTGCCTTAAGAACTTAAAAATTGCTAAGAAGCTTCAGTCAGGTGACAATTGTTGTAGTTCATGCACATAGAATATTCAACTTTCTGTGAAATAGGTTTTGTTTTGGTAAAGTTAACTAATTACAGTACACCTATGCAGAACAACACCATTTGGGGAGAGGGGGGGTGAAAATTTAGGCTGTTGAGAGATATTTCTCAGGGTTGTCATTAAAATTTTTCTTAGACTGTCCATTTTGAATTTTAGGTGGTCATTTTAATTTTATTTCACGAAAGTCAAAAGTTCTAAGTTTTAAGAAAATTGCCAAAATTATTGAGGGAAATTCATTTGATTAAATAAGCTGGCCTCCTGCCAATGAAAAATTGCTTTTTTAAGATGAAAATGTTTGACCAAATTTTTTTTTTAAAAAGTTGAGGTAACTTGTTGGGACTTATAGAGGGCCAATCTAAACAGCTTACACTGTAGTCTTAAACAGTAAAAATGCTTTAAATAAACCATTACAATGAAAAGAGATCAAGGCATCAAAATTTCTCATGTCATTGTTGAAATATTGGCGGATTTCATGAATTGACGAAAATCACTAAAATTTCTTCAAATTTCTACCAATTTCAAATTTCATTAATTATATTCTACCCTTGCAACATTCGCTAATAATTCCTCACTCAAAATGCATGGAATTTTAAATTCGCTGACATATCGACATGCGGAGATATTCACTTATACAGTACTTGTAGATGATGTGAAAATTATGTTCTTGTATTGTCATAGATTAAATTTTTTTTTTTCAGAATGAATAAACACGACATTGCACAGTATCTTGAGAAGATATACAACGTTCCAGTTTTACATGTCAGGACAGAATTGAGAGTTAAAGATATTTATGCAAATTCAGTTGAAAGTAAGTTTCGTGCAAGATATTTTACTGTTTTTCAGATCCCATACCATTTGCAAACCAAAAGCTCAAGGATTTTGCCTGATTGATTTCTACATATACTTTCCTTTTTATGCCCCGCCATGTAATGGCGGGGGTTATGCCCCCGCCATGTAATGACCGGGGCATATAGTGTGCCCTGTTCCGTCATTCCGTCCTTCCGTCATTCTGTCATTCCGTCATCATCAGTTTCCGTTCATTATCTTAAGAACGGTTGCACACATTCACCTCAAATTTGACATATGGATATGTCATGAGAAAATACAGGTCAAGTTCGAATTTGGTGTTTTTAGTTTTAAACTAAAATCCGCAGCTTAAGAAAAGTTGTTTTATTGATTGTTTATATTTACAAAGGTAATGGGGTGATGGTTTTTGGCAGAGTTATGCCCCTTTTACTTTGAAAATAATATGAAATTTCCGTTTCCGTTCATTATCTCCCCAACGGTACAACACATTCAACTCAAACTTGACATATGGATATGTCGTGAGAAAATACAGGTCAAGTTCGAATTTGGTCATGGTTCGATGATTTTTGGCAGAGTTATGCCCCTTTTACTTTGAAAATAATATGAAATTTTCAGTTTCCATTCATTATCTCCCCAACAGTACAACACATTCAACTCAAACTTGACATATGGATATGTCATGAGAAAATGCAGGTCAAGTTTGAATTTGGTCATGGTTTGATGATTTTTAGCAGAGTTATGCCCCTTTTCCTTTGAAAATAATATGAAATTTCAGTTTCCGTTCATTATCTCCCCAAAGGTACAACACATTCAACTCAAACTTGACATATGGATATGTCATGAAAAAAATACAATTCAAGTTTTGAATTTGGTCATGGTTCGATGATTTTTGGCAGAGTTATGCCCCTTTTACTCTGAAAACAATATGAAATTTTCAGTTTCTGTTCATTATCTCCATAACGGTACAACACATTCAACTCAAACTTGACATATAGATGCGTCAAAGGAATGTGCAGGTCAAGTTCAAAGTTGGTCATGGTTCAATGAATTTTGGCAGAGTTATGCCCCTTTTACTTTGAAAGTAATATGAAATTTTCAGTTTCCGTTTATTATCTCCCCAATGGTACAACACATTCAACTCAAATTTGACATATGGATATGTTTTTGGAATGCCCAGGCCAAGTTCGAATTTGGTCATGGTTCAATGATTTTTGGCAGAGTAATGCCCCTTTCACTTTGAAAATAATATGAAATTTACAGTTTCTGTTCATTATCTACCCAACAGTGTTACATATTCAACTTAAATTTGACATATGGATATGTCAAAGGAATAGGCAGGTCAAGTTGGAATTTGGTCATGGTTTGATGATTTTTTTTGGCAGAGTTATGTCCCTTTCACTTCGAAAATAATATAGATACATCTTAGGAATAAGTAGTTTAAGTTTGAATTTGGTCGTGGTTCAATGATTTTAGACAAACTTATCTTTCCTGAATGTTGGAAAAATTTTCAGTTTCAGCACTCATACTTTTAGCCATTATTTTGGCTACAAATATGCAATATGCTATTTTTAAAAGGTTAAGACTGAATAATTTCAGTGCCTTGAACATTGTATGAAAATGGTTTGTGTTAACATTGAAAAGTTTTAAGGGCTTTGAACTTAAAATGAAAAAAATAATTAATGCACCATCTGAAATTTTGGCTGCATGCGGGGGCATCCATGGCATGATGACACATTTCTAGTTCAAAGTAAACAAACCTGTTTTTAGTTTTTAGAAAAACACCCCCCCCCCCCACAAAAAAGAAAGAAAGAAATGTGTCAATGGTTATTCAAACTACATGTACTAGCCGCTAGTAAACAATATTGCTGATGTATTAACTTCTTGCCTTATCACCTTTAAAACTCATTATTTCCAAATCAGGGTGAGAAAAAAAAGTGATTTTCGTAATAGAGTCCGGATTCTTTTATTACTTATTATACTTTGGCTGTCAAAGTGAATGTTTCTATGTCATCTGAATTGAGTTTTTTATTTACATACCGTAAAATTCCTAATAAACACCCCTCCCCTAATAAAAGCCCCCACGGCTTTTTGATATGGAAAAAATCTGCTCATGAGTGGTGAACTCTTTAATAAATCCGTAATTTTATTCAAATCCTTCAGAATCCATTTTATTTCATAGTAAACACAAAAATGTATCACATGAACTTTAAAATCTTAACACATTTTAATCTTATTACCAACCCATGTTACACTAAATGTATTTTCAATGATTTTTGGATTTAGGAAAAACGTGTTGTAATAATAGCCCCCCTTTTGGAAAATGTTTAGCCCCCGGGGCGTTTAATAGGAATTTTACGGTAGGTGAGTGGTAAACTTGTAGACTCACTTTGACCCCTTGTTTATTTACAGTGATATAAAGAGGGGATTATTTTTTGTTTGTTTGTTGTTGTTTTTTTCTCAGGGGAAGGCAAGGAGGCTAGTATATATTTGGAAAATACCAGTGTAACAAAGTAATCAAACTCCATGTTGTCAATTAATTCAGCTTAACTGTAGTGTAACATTTTCTCACCACTGGCTTAGAAATTTAATATTGTAACAATTTACTAATAATTGTTTGTTTTATTTCAGGGGGAAAATTACAGGGTAGAAAATATACCATAACTAAAGAGGAGGAGAAATATGCCTACGTACATCTGGTAAGAATGTTGATATTATTTTGGTTAGATACAAGAAAATTTATTTTACGTCGGATACATTTAAACAGAAAACACTAGCTCATAAGCTATTTTCCGATTGTTTCCATATTTATATATTTATGCCTATAGCACGTTAAAGTAATGCCATATAAATACATGTACTTTCAGGATATCTAAACCAGTATTATTAAGAAATCGCCTCGGGTGGGATGCAAACCAATGCCTTCTGTATTAAAAGCTGATGCAAACTGCCTCACCATTGTTCCTCCTATACAGTATATGGAATTACATATTTAGATTCACTTGTAAAACAAGATTTAAAATGACATGAGAAATTCAGTCTCTTAGGAAATGCATACAGTCTTTAAACATGGCTTAGTCAATAGTTTTATATATGAAAAAGTCATGCATTACTCCATGGTCTGTTAGTTCTTTTAAAATGACAGATGAATTTTTAACTGAACAAAATTCTTAGAACTTAGCAGACGGTATGGTGTGTATTCTTGCTTTGCTATTGTTGGGTCACCATGGCCAGTTTACTGACATAGAAGAAAGACTTGCATGTTATTTTAGTAAAGTTGTTCTGGTTTATTGCATAACTGGGTCACAGATACAAAAAATAGATTATTAAAGTGCAATCTTTGAAAAAACTTCGCAGAGAGCACACAATGAATGGTACAGTGACTTGATTGAAATTCTTCATTTGAAGAACTTATTCATGTTTTTCCCTTGTGTATAATGAGACCCTTATGGAAATCTTGTGTTGAGTGCAGCTAGTATTTCAGTAGTTAGAATATTGCCATTTTTGATGTGACTGAAAACTCTCTCAAAAAAAAAACAACAAAAAAACAACAAAAAAACCCACAAAACTGTTTAGAGTTATGTGCAGTAAACACACCATTTAGGTTAGGTTTGATGAAAGTAAGACATGGGTACGAGGTTATAAAGAATTCGTGACAGCTCAAACTCTAATCTCTTGAAAATGATTGGTCAGAATTTGATGCAGAATGTTCCACTGACCACTGGAAATCCTGAGGTTTGAGATATAACTTGGTTGAGAAAAAGGTTACAAACCTTGAAGCCAGAAGTTTTTTTATGCTCCAAAAAGAGTGAGCATGTAGTTGCCGCTTTGTCCGTCAGTCCTCGTCTGTCCACTTTCACGGGACAGTAATAGTGTTTATAGAGGAACAATATGTAACTGTTCTTTATCTGTGATATCATTATTAAACAAAAGAAAAGAACAAAAGAAATGGCCCCTTAGTCCATTTAAGTGGCATGTCCGTCCATCTGTTAGCAATTTGGTTTCTGGAGCATAACTTAAGTTCCATTTGGACCACAATATTCAGACTTCATAGGATGATTGTCCATATTAGGTAGAAGACCCCTGTTGATTTTGGGGTCACAAGGTCAATGTCACTATTACCTTTAAATTGAAAACAGTTTCCGGAGCATAACTTAAGTTCCTTTTGGCCCACAGTGTTCAAACTTGATAGTATGATTGTCCATATTGGGTAGAAGACCCCTATTAATTTTTGGGTCACAAGGTCAAGGTCACTGTTACCTTAAAACTGAAAACTGTTTCCAGAGCATAACTTAAGTTCCATTTGGCCAACAATATTCAAACTTCATAGGATGATTGTCCATATTGGGAGGAAGACATCTTTTGATTTTGGGGTCACAAGGTCAAAATCACAATTACCTTAAAACTGAAATCATTTTCCAGAACATACCTTAATTTCCATTTTGCCCACAGTGTTCAAACTTCATAGGATGATTGTCAATATTGGGAAGAACACCCCTATTGATTTTGGGATCACAAGGTCAAAGTTCAAGGTCACTATTACCTTAAAACTGAAAACAGTTTCCAGGGCATAACTTAAGTTCCATCTTGCCCACAATATTCAAACTTTATAGGAGGATTGCTATTTAAAGGAGGTAATACTTTATTTAATTCTCATGTCTTACAAATGATTTATCCTTTAAAAAAACAAATAAACTTTCGGGCATATAATGCTTCGCCTAGCGGTGCTCTTGTTACACTTTTAACTTTGTCCAGGACATAACTAACTATAAGAGATAACAACATAAAACTTTATAAGTAGATATATCACATTGGTTAGAGGTGCAGCGCAAAAGAACCATAACTCTACCATGCCTAATTCTGGAATTATTGCCGTTTGTTAATATTTATATGCCCGAAAGAATTTCGATTTCGGGCATTTTATGTTATACCGCCAGGCGTCCGTCTGTCCATCCGTTCGTTAGCAATTTGGTTTCCGGAGCATAACTGAAGTTCCATTTGGCCCACAGTATTCAAACTTCATAGGATGATTGTCCATATTGGGCAGAAGACCCCTATTGATTTTGGGGTCACAGGGTCAAAGGTCAAGGTCACTATTACCTTAAAACTGAAAATGGTTTCCGGAGCATACATTATGTAACTTAAGTTCCATTTGGCCCACAGTATTCAAACTTCATAGGATGATTGTCCATATTGGGCAGAAGACCCCTATAGATTTTGGGGTCACAAGGTCAAAGGTCAAGGTCACTATTACATTAAAACTGAAAATGGTTTCCGGAGCATAACTGAAGTTCCATTTGGCCCACAGTATTCAAACTTCATAGGATGATTGTCCATATTGGGCAGAAGACCCCTATTGATTTTGGGGTCACAAGGTCAAAAGCCAAGGTCACTATTACCCTAACATTGAAAATAACTCTGACACTACATGAGGTATTCTTATCTGTGCCCAAAACCTATTTGGGTAGTATCACCAGGTTCAACCGGTTCTTGTTAAATTTCTATTCTGATCAAGTAATTGATCATGTTTCTATTCATTAGGCAGACGGCACATTTTCGTATCCGGATTTCTTCAGCAGTGGTGGTCAAGCAGAATTGACTAAACAACAACTGGAATTAGAAGCTCTTGAAAAAGCTGAAGGAAAGTTTATAGCAGGTCGAGGTTCTGAAGGAGGTATACCTCTTTGGTTTACAGGACGTAAAAATAAAGACAGTAGAGAGTCACTCATGATGAAAAAAAAGAAGAAATCTTGATGACTTTAAGTGAAATATTACATAAAAAAAGACTACATTATTCTAAAGACTTTTTCAATATGTAACAGTTTTGCTGCACTTTACAGTAGATGTTTACTTGCAGAAAGAGTTGTGCGGGATGAAATGGAATGCAAACTTAGGGGCTGTGTTCAGCTTGTTGATTTTTCCTTTTATATTTTTTGTTTTTGAATAGAAGCAGATATAAAGTGTTCTGCATAAAGATTGCAGCTCAACAGTTTACAATATGTGTATGTTAAAAGAATGAGAAAATGAAGTGCCTAAGATCATTATTATTGGATAGCATATGTTGTTCTTCAAGTCCTTAAATATTAACAAAGGTCAGTTTCAGTTACAATGTGGAAATGACCAGAAATAGGGTATGCATAAAATATTTCCCTACATCCCAGTTTAGTTATGACATTTGTAATTTTTCCAGAATTGGAAAAGTTTCACCCAGAGCTTGAACTCAAAATTTGAAAACATAATAATGAGTTTTGAGGGAGACTTTCTTAACACCAGGCCATCTTACTTATAAAACCAAGATTAATATATGTCTGTTTGAATTGTACATAGTAAAAGAACAATGAGCTTCCTGGATATCCATGTGTTATGTCTATTTTATTTTCCACATTAGTTGTGTTATATCTATTCTATTTTTCACATTGTGTTATATATTCTTTTTATATGCCAGAAAGAATTGCCGGCATATTATGTTATACCCCCTGGCATCCATTCGTCCATCTGTCCATAAGCAATTTGGTTTCCGGAGCATAACTTAAGTTCCATTTGACCCACAATATTCAATCTTCATAGGATGATTAACCATAATAGGTAGAAGACCCCTATTGATTTTTGGGTCATAAGGTCAAATGTCAAGGTCGCTAGTACCTTAAGACTGAAAACAGTTCTGGGAGCATAAATTAATTTCCATTTGGCCCACAATATTTAAACTTCATAAGATGATTGTCCATATACGGAAGAAGACCCCTTTTGATTTTAGGGTCACAAGTTCAAAGGCAAGGACTTTATTACCTTAAAACTGAAAACAATTTTCATTCAATAACTTAAGTATTAATCAACCTACAGCTGTAAATTTTTAAACATGAAAACCACCAAACTGACCCCATTTTATTTTTGGGTCATAAATAAAAGGCGGGGCACAATATCTTTACAGAAAATTTGTATTTTGGACTTTCTTATTCCTTGGCCCACGTTTTTCAAAATTTTCATAGGAGATTGTCAATATTTTGTAGAAACCCCTATTAATTTGTGGGGTCATAAGGGAAAGGTCAAAGTAACTATTACCTTAAAATAAAAAGGTTTTTTTCAAAAACTTTAAAATTATCAACACATGTAAAATTTATGGATGAAAGCCATGTCCAATTCATGACCCTTTTTGATTTTAGGGTCATAAGATCAAAGGTCAGGGTCACAACACTTAAACCTTAACACTTAAAATTGTGCTTTGTGGAGCATAACTTAAGTTCCATTTGGGTTACAGTGTTCAAACTTCATAGGCCTATATTGAATAAAAGATCCATATCTGTATTGGGGTCACAAGGTATAAGGTCAGTATCAAATGACCTTACTATTGTAAACAGTTTAACAACTGTCAAACTTCATAGGATGATCACTTATATTGAGTACATTTATTATATGCCCTAAAAAATGACTATTCTGCTTGCAACATGTGTTCTGTCTATTCTATTCTATTCCCCCTACAATATTCTTGTGTTATATCTGTTACCCACATGTGCTGTGTCTATTCAATTTGTGTGTGTGTATTTGGTTTATTTAGCCTCGCCACCAGAATAAATCATATGGGCAAAAAAGACATATACTTCAGAGCAACATGATGGAGTACTTCATTTAAAACTGTCTTCATTTAAAAAGGAACTAATATTAATTTTACTACAGTTTTATCTGTACTTATGTATATGTGTGTACCATAATTCCCAACACAAGTTCGTCTTTGAGTACGTAACTTATGTTCTGTTTTCCACACAAGTTGTGTTATATTTTCTTTTTATGTCATGTGTTATGTCTATTAAGTCTGTACTATGTGTTGTGTATATTCTATTTCCCACATGTGTTGTGTTATGTCTTTTTAGCTCACCTGTCACAAAGTGACAGGGTGAGCTATTGTGATCGCTTTTCGTCCGGCGTCCGTCCGTCTGTCCCTCCGTCCGTCCGTAAACTTTTACTTTAAATGACATCTCCTCATAAACCACTAAGCCAATTTCATCCAAACTTCACAGGAATGTTCCTTTGGTGGTCACCTTTAAAAATTGTTCAAAGAATTTAATTCAGAACTAATTGCCATGGCAACCGAAAGAAAAAACTTTAAATATCTTCTTGTAAAAAACCATAAGAGCTAGAGCTTAGATATTTGGCATGAAACATGTTCTAGTGAGTGTCTACCAAGTTTGTTCAAATAAAAGCCCTGGGGTCAAAATTGGCCCCGCCCCGGGGGTCATTGATTTTCCCTATATGCATATAGTAAAAACTTAAAAATTCTTCTTTTAAAGAACCGAAAGAGCTAGAGCTAAGATATTTAGCATGAAACATGTTCTAATAAGTGTCTACCAAGTTTGTTCAAATAAAAGCCCTGGGGTCAAAATTGGCCCCGCCCCAGGGGGTCATTGATTTTTCCTATATGCATATAGTAAAAACTAAAAAAATCTTCTTTTAAAGAACAAAAAGAGTTAGAGCTAAGATATTTAGCATGAAACATGTTCTAATAAGTGTCTACCAAGTTTGTTCAAATACAAGCCCTGGGGTCAAAATTGGCCCCGCCCCGGGGGTCATTGATTTTCCCTATATGCATATAGTAAAAACTTAAAAAATCTTTTTTTAAAGAACTCAAAGAGCTATGGCTAAGATATTTAGCATCAAACATGTTCTAATAGGTGTCTACCAAGTTTGTTCAAATAAAAGCCTGGGGTCAAAATTTGCACCGCCCCGGGGGTCATTGATTTTCCTTATATGTGTATAGCAAAAACTTAAAAAATCTTCTTTGAAAAAAAACCCAAATAGCTAGAGTAAAGATATTAAGCATGAAATATCTTTTAGTGAGTGTCTACAAAGTTTGTTCAAATTAAAGACCTGGGGTCAAAATTGGCCCTGCCCCGGGGTCATTGATTTTCTTTATACATGTATGTGTATAGCAAAAACTTAAACTCTTCTTTGAAAAAACCCAAATAGCTAGAGTTTAGATATAAAGCATGAAACATCTTCTAGTAAGTGTCTACAAAGTTTGTTCAAATAAAAGCCCTGGGGTCAAAACTGGCCCGGCCCCAGGGGTGTCATTGTTTTAACTATATGTGTATAGTAAAAACTTAAAAAAAAATTTCTTTCAAAAGCCTAATGAGCTAGAGCTTAGATGTTTAGCATGAAACATCTTCTTATGGATGTCTACCAAGTTTGTGCAAATAAATAGCCCTTGGGTTAAATTGGCCCTGCAACGTTGAGGGGGGGTGGGGGTTGGGGGACCTTATATACAGGTGAGCGACCTCAGGGCCATCATGGCCCTCTTGTTTTATTTCCCACAATATTTATGTGTTATGTCTTTTTCTATCTCCCCACAATATGTGTTATGTCTTTCCTATTTCCCAGAATATTTATGTGTTATGTCTCTTCTATTTCCCACTATTTATTTGTTATGTCTTTTCTATTTCCCCACAATATTTATGTGTTATGTCTTCTATTTTCCACAATATTTATGTGTTATGTCTTTACTATTTCCCCCCAATATTTATGTGTTATGTTTCTTCTATTTTCCACAATATTTATGTGTTATGTCTTTTCTATTTCCCAACAATATTTATGTGTTATGTCCCTTCTATTTCCCACAATATTTATTTGTTATGTCTTTTCTATTTCCCCACAATATTTAAGCCAATTTATCATGATATTAAGAATCTGAAAGTAAGTGATTCCTTTCCATCATTAGTTATTGATTATGCAATGTTTAATGAGTTTACTGGGGCTTCAGTGGCTGAGTGCTGAATGTCATTTGTGTTCAAACAACTTGCACCTCACCACTGTGGGTTTGAATCCAGGAAGGAACTTTGGATACTTTGATGTGAGGAAGCTAACCAACTATCTAATAGAACATTGTCATGCATTGAAGGATTTTAAAATAACTTGGCATAAATGTCTACCACATCAAAATGATGTGTCTCACCCAGACCCATGTCCCAGGTGGTAAGTTTGCTAAAGTATTTAAATAGCACTCTATTGTGTCGCCTTGAAAAGGCAACATATAGGGGTTACTTTTGTTGGCGGTGTCGTTGTCTGAGTCGGTGTCCCCTAAAGCTTGTCTGGAGCACTATTAGTCGGATTGACTTCATACTTGGTATGCATGCTTCTTTCAATAACCCAAATTGCAATGCACAAGGACCGGTACTCTGCACTTCTTAATTTTTGAGTCATTGCCCTTTGTTAATTTTCATACTTTATTTTTGTCTGGGCCATTTCTCTTCAACTATAAAAGCTATGGACTTGAAACTTCATAGGATGATAGATCTCATTAAGAAGAAGTGCAGTGCACACGAAATGGCACTCTGTACTTCCTAATTTTTGAGTTATTGCCCTTTGTTAATTTTCATACTTTATTTTTGTCTGGGCCATTTCTCCTAATGTATAAAAGCTATGGACTTGAAACTTCATAGGATGATAGATCTCATTAAGAAGAAGTGCAGTGCACAAGAACCGGTACTCAGCATTTCTTATTTTTTGAGTTATTGCCCTTTATTAATTTTCATACTTTATTTTTGTCCAGGCCATTTCTCATAAATTATAAAAGATATGGACTTGAAACTTCATAGAATGATAGATCTTATTGATAAGAAGTGCAGTGCACAGAAACTGCTGCTCTTCACTTATTATTTTTTGAGTTATTGCCCTTTGTTGATTTTCATATTTCATTTTTGTCCTGACCATTTCTCCTAAACTATATTGTTCACAAGGCGACACATTTTCTTATTTCAATTTTGACCTGACCATTTCTCCTAAACTATATTGTTCACAAGGCGACACATCCGATTCGTGGAGTTCTAGTTTCACAGTACAAGAACAATATTAAGCAATAAGTTACATGTACTTTCATTCTATTTGCTTTTCATAATACCTTTCTTCAATGTTTAAGTAACCTTTTCTCTGTAAGTTCAGTAATTGATTGGTATATAAAGTTATGATGAACAGGGAGTATTAGGACATGAATTAAAACTGGAACTTACGATAACAAATATTTTAATGTCAGTAAAAAGGTAGATAATTTGATTGTGCACAATATCTAGGACAGTATATATGTCCCAGACATTACTGATACATACTGTAATAAATTTTTTAGACCAAGACAGTGAATTCCACAGCCTACTGTCCTAGAGTCGCATCTGATTAAATGTGATTTTACAAATTCTATATTAGCCATATATACTAATTATCATGTGTTTTCAACTGTAGAAAATTTCGGATCAATCAATTTCATGATAAAACATCGGAAATGTGATTGTCTACATTATTAAATTAGCAGCCGATGTAATAATTCCGTGGGACCGTTCAGTACAGAATATAGACATACCGTCCTAGAAAACGAACCGATTTGTCCCAGATTAATACAGCAACGTTCACCGTTCTAAATTTTGAATGAGTCTTCCACTATCTAAATTCTTATTACCTATTTACTGTGTATTTGTAAGGAGTTTACATGTCATGTCTTCAGAGGTATGTATGAAGCATTTTAATTTTTCATTAAATGTACGAGTTTTCGGATGTGAATAATTTCAGATAGGCTATCCATTGGTTAGGAACCAGGGTATTATCCAACTGTTCAGCAATGAAAATTTATCCATTAGATAGCTGGCCAATGTTTAAGCATTTATCCAGTGGATAAACTGTCCACTTTTTAATTTTAGGATGTTTTGTTCAACTTTTCTTGACTGCTTGGTGGAAATCAAGATTGAAATGTTTATGAATTACATGTAAATATCATTATGTTACCTGGTTAGTGGTTACCATTTTTAATTGAATTATTTACAGAAATAACATTGCTCTAGTCTGAAGTGAACCAATAAAAGACAGACTCTAGGGTTATTTTAGCCCAACAAATTGTGCGCTTTAGAGCGTTTATTATATAGAAGATTTAAACAGCTTAACTGACCTCTGTGTAATATCAGTTTGTAAAGTTGGTCGGTCTTGCAGTAGAAATATTGAGACAAGGCATATTTTAGACAAGGCATATTTTAATTTTAAGTTATAAAAAATCTTTAGATATAAGTTAACATTGATTTTCGCAAGCCCTTACTAAGCACTGGCTCTATCACATTATGGTGAGGAAAATGTTTTGCATCATGGCATAGAATTCTTCTAGTTTTGAAGAAATACTGATGTAGAAATTGTGATTACCTTCAAGGGAACTGCAAGTCTAAAGTAAAAAATATATATATATGTCACGGTTTAGAACTATATAAGATGTGTATGCGGCCAGATTGCTCAGTTGGTGAACGATGTTTGCGGCCAGATTGCTCAGTTGGTTGAGCCATAGCGGTATTCTGAGGGTCCTGGGTTTGAGTCCCGGTCAGGCTGCAAATTTTTCTTACCCTCGGCCTGTTACATATATAAAAAAGACATGTAGGTAGTTTCTATGTTACAGATGAAATATGTACATTATGAGAAGGGTGGGGCGGAGAATTTGTCAATACGAACAACAAATACTCCAGCACTGAGGGAGAGGGAAGTCCTTGTGAAAGTTTATGCTTCAGCTATTAACCGTGCGGACACTCTGCAGGTAAATACTGTCAAACTTGTCTTTAAAGGCCAGTTTTAGGAATAGACAAAAGTGGCTTCCGTTGAAAGAGGTCAGGTTTTTTTAAAACCATGTATAACCATTTAACCCTTTACCTCATATATACGCGAAACAACGCACTTTCGACCCCCCCCCCCCCCTTTTAGGCCTCAAATAGTGAAAAAATGTCCTATTTGGGCCCCAAACATACGTTTTCGTTTGAGAAATGTTGCTAAAAAAAGTGATCACTTTTTCAGCGGTGTCCCCCCATCCAAAAGATACATCAGGGGGTTACCAGAAGGGGGATGTGACCTGTTCTGTTTGGGGGGTTTGAAGCGGGGCGGTAGTCCCCCTCATCGCCAAGAAAATTTTAGACTTGTGAGAGGCTAAAAATGACCCCAGGTCGATCATAAGGTAATGTGTAACCAACGCTGAAAAGCCTTTGACTCTATCTCAATCCCTTGAGAAGTTGCAGCACTTTGAAATAAATTTTGATGGAAAAAATCAAGGCAAAACAGTAATATTTGGCAATTTTGAGATATCCCCTCGTTGCCATGGTAACAGGAAATTTAAGACTGAGCATGTTGTTACCAAGGCAATGGTCCAGTCAACATCTGTGCCAAGTTTGATTAGTATTGAAGCATTTTGCATAGTTTCATAGCAGTTTGAACTTGTAACAGGAGGCTTTTCAATGAAAACGGCCATTTTTCACAATATGCTCATGAGGGAAAGGGTTCAAAGGGTGGACTTGGTTGGCGATTACTTACTAGATTTGACTGCTTTATCAGTCTTTTAATTTAAGATTTTGAATTTACTGGCCTGAATTCCAGTTTTATTCAGAATTTTCAGAATTTATTCTTCTAAATATTTAACTAAATTTTCTTAAAATTAACACTGGCCCAAAATAATTTTCACTGGCCATGGGCCACCAGGCCAGTGCTAAATTTGATGACTGCTACATTGTTTTTGAAAAGTAGATCAGAGGTTCCACTCTGATATCTTTTTTATATTTGAAATAATGCACTATAGTTCATATGGTTGTTTCATTCACTGGTAAAGAGTAAAAATCTGTCATATGGTTTGTGTTTGAATTATTATTTTAGAACCCAGTCAATGGTGTAAGTTAAAATGGATTCTCGCTGAGGCCTATTTTTTTTATCTCCTCAATGTTAACAGATTATGGTCAAATTTATAACACTTTGTTAGTATATTGCCTCTTTGATTAATATTCATATTGAATATTTAAGAGGAAAGGTTTCTATCCACCTCCACCAGGGGAGAGTGAAATACTTGGATTGGAGGCTGCTGGCACTGTTGAGAAGGTTGGCTCAGACTGTACTGGGTCCTGGAAAATTGGGGACAAAGTTATGGCGTTATTAACAGGTAAAGTTACCTTAAGACACCTTATAATATTGAGAACACTTTCTTTGACTATTGTCCAGGTACAGGCGTTTTCTGAAAGGTCAGAGATTGTTGAAACAAGGGCTTGAACCACTGACCTATTCAGTTCAAGTAAAATATCTTGGCCATGAAATTTACTCGATGTAGGCCAATGTTAATAGTAAAAGAGCAATGGGAGAATGCTTAGAATTCTTTGTAATATACATTGTTGTAAAAAATTGCCATGCTTTTTTTACATTGTGCATATAGGGGGCTTGGTTATAATGTTCTAGGGGACCCAAGTGACTGAGTGGGTACAGTCATTAGATTGGAAATCTCATCTTCTTTACTGCTGAAGGTTAAAAACATGTTTGACATTTTTGATTCTTTCACATGATATAGCAATCCAGTTAGCTTACTGAATGTCAGTGGTTCTAATGTGACTGTCGACTGCTTCTAACAATATACATGTACATTTGTAGTTATATCGTTACTTAAATTACATTTTATAATATTTTTGTAACTAAACACTCAC
Source organism: Ruditapes philippinarum (assembly GCF_026571515.1). Taxonomy (NCBI): domain Eukaryota; kingdom Metazoa; phylum Mollusca; class Bivalvia; order Venerida; family Veneridae; genus Ruditapes; species Ruditapes philippinarum. The sequence goes on from NW_026861574.1 coordinate 266,491, forward strand.
TGACAAAATTTTTTTTTGAATTCTTTCCTTCTTAATGCAGGTTTTGGTATTATATAGACTGTTATAAAATCATATTGTTTTACGTTGTACACGAAGGTGGTGGTTATGCTGAGTTTGTGGCTGTACCGGAGGATATACTACTGCCAGTTCCGGTTGGAATGAGCCTTACTGTAGCGGGCGGTATACCGGAAGTCTGGCTGACCGCATATCAGCTCTTACACGTTGCAGGTACCAGTATAAAACCTTTGTTTTTAGCTCTTTTATCAGGATTGACACAGACCTGGAAATTTCAAAGAAATCACTATGTCCCTCTGTCATGGAAATATCATGGAATTTCCTAAATTGAAATTTTATCGTAGTAAATGTCATGGAATTTCCAAATTTATCGTAAAATTTTAAAAATCTGCAGTAAAAATATTCGGCAGTGCAAAATAAGCCGAGAATTTTTTTTATAAAAAATCAAATATCAAATGCAGTAAGTTTATTACAAAAGGTTAAAAGTGTATTTAAATAGGTACATGTACTAAAAATAATTTTTAAAGAGAAATACATTATATATATTTCTTACAACATATACAATTTTTTCATTACACAAGTGAGAAAAGTATTATGAAATCATGATTAATTTGGCATACCTGGTGCTAGCAATGTGACAAGTGCAGTCCAAAATCAGCCTGAACTTTTGTGTCATCTAGTAATGATCTGCACCGTTCTGCTATTCAGTTGGTTAATATTCTGATATTTTCTTTAAAACTGATGGTTTTGTCTGGACTGAATGATGGACAAATCTTTTTATAATATTTTGCATGGTAATGTTATGGTATCAAATATAACTAATTAACTATGCATTGTCTGATATTATAATTTTAAGGTGAATTGGAGAAAGGTGATTCTGTGCTTATTCACGCTGGAGGAAGTGGTGTAGGGACCGCAGCTGTACAGTTGTGCATACAAGCAGGTTGTAAGCCTATTGTAACAGCAGGTTCCGAGTCTAAGCTTCAAATGGCGAAGGACCTTGGTGCTGTGGCGGGCTACAATTATAAAGAGGGTGATTGGAGTGAAAAGGTGCTAGAATTTACACAAGGTGATTGTTTTCAACAACTAACTATTAATCTAGTAATTTTGGATGCAGTTAAATGATCTTGAAGTGTTTTGAGCGCAAAAAATATTTGGTCATTTGGTTAAGTGACTGACATGTGGCGGCAGACTGTTAATCTAATGATCGCTAGCTGCACGGGTTCAAACCCTGTCAGGGGCAAGTCGTTGTTTCCTTGAGCAAGAAACTTAACAATCATTGCTCAGTACTGGTTGGTTCCAGGAATGGATTCGAAAATGTGTTTATAAGCTTATATCTTCCTACACAATTGAACTAAAATAAATTCTGTATAAACCAAATGACTTACAATTATAAAAAGGTTGTGTATGAAAAACTTCCCATGTTATGTATATTATTCTATATAATAAATCAGGTCAGGTTAAATTTTCTACAGATTTGCCTAAAAGCCATTTATACAAGTTTCAGAAATTTACCCTCATCTAAAACTGCATATCATCACATAGAAAATGATAATCATTACTATTGACCAATGAGAATATTTATGCATTTTAATACCCGAAAAAAAAAGTTTTACTTTATGTGACTTTGTTTAAAGTTTCCATTCCATGCTTTGTTGTTATTGTTTGAGGTTTGACTGAAGTTCGACCAGATTTTTTTCTTTTTATATTTTTAAGTTCAGAATAATAGAGATAATGTCAGAAAAAAAGCTTGTAGTACATGTATTTCTGTATGGAAAGAAATGTAACGATATTTTTAAAGAGCACACCATACAGTATATTGAAATTTAAATACAATGGTACATCTAATCGCTGTATCTGAAAATCAATGATTTTAAGCAGATATTAGGCTGGTTAAGAGATGCAACAACTTTGCAACAGCTTTGTTTGCAAGTATAATTACATATCATCACCTTGGTGCAATAACAGAATAAATTCTTCTAACTTTAATAGGTTTTAATTGGTTATTGCACTTAGGTGACTATATGTCAAATAAAAATAGAGGTTTTACAATAAGACCTTTATTAGGTTCTTTAAACTCCTTTCAATTACAGTATATTAATCATGCCCTATTTTGTGTTTGGGGGACCGGGGTTGTGAAACAGATTTTCCCTTGTCCATCTGTATGGGTCTGCACTGACAATGTGACAGTGTTATTTTTTTTGTGACATCTCTGTTCTACAAATTTGTAGTGATTTTAAATTAATAAATAATTTTATATTCAATACTGGTATTTCTGACGAACTTTTGCATATGTATTTTATTAACGTTTTTCTTTGCACAGGGAGAGGTGTGGACTTGATAATAGACTGTATTGGGGCCTCGTATTATGAACAGAATATGAAGTCAATTCGCACAGAGGGAAGATGGGTCCTCTATGGCTTGTTAGGTATATAAACAGATTGATAGGATCAAAATCGATATGCATACATATTTAGTATCATTCAGTGAATTACTGAATTCAATTTATAGGTCATCTTTTGGTTGATAGTAACATTTAAGGACATGAATGGTGACATGTCCGGGGTCCGTACTCTCAGTGCTTGAAAGGGCGAATGGACCCTCATTAAGCCTAGAACACATACATACATACATACAAAAGTGTCCATTTCATCAGGAGCAAGATTAATTGAATCTGAACCTAAGAAGATAAAAACTATGAAAAAGAACTTATTTTGCTGATTTTATTTGAGATATTGAGGGATACTAGAAGACTAGAACGATTTAGAATTTAAAACTTGGTTTGATATTGGAAATTTCTTATGTAGAAAATAAACATTTCATCGACCAATCGTATGGTGAACTCATCAGGGTTATGCTCCTGGTTTAGAGTCAGACCAGCATGAAGATTAGTTTATCAGATATTTAAACCAAATGTTGACAGGACATCTGAAATGTTTTTGAAATCACTTCAAATTGACAGTACCTTGTGCAAATTTTGTCCGAGTTGAGTCTATTTTTGGATTCAGCAGACTGGCATATTGTTTCTAGTTTGTTGCAGGATATACCTATTGTGTAGATTAGCTAGAAACTGTAACTTTTTGTGCTCCAACCATGATAAAAGTAGGAGCATGCTGGCCTGCTCCTTTTGTCTACACTGTTGACTGCTTAGTTATAAAAAATGTATTTTGGTATTGAAACTTGTCAGTTCCAAAATGAAAACTAGAGAAGCAGTCTGTACAAAAATTGTAAGAATTTTTAATGGTTGTGGCTTAATTTTAGTATTGTGATATTGAAGCCCCCTTATATTAAAAATGGAACATTTCAAATCAAAACTTGAGAACCAGTCTGTACAAAAACAGTAAGAATTCTTAATGGTTGTGGCTTAATATTAGTATTGTTATATTGAAACCCCCATATATTAAAAATATAATGTTCCAAATCAAAACTGGAGAAGCAAGCTCATACATGCCATATTTCCAGCCACCCAGATAGGGGGATTTGGCTTTAAAAAGCAGGGGATTTGGACCAAAAGTAGGGGGATTTTTAAGCAAGCACAAACCAGTCGTAATCTTAAAACGATGCAAACATTTAATAAAATTTCCCCCATTTTATTATGAAAATGAACATTTCTACAAGATCATTTGATATTTTCAAGTTTTAACATACATGACTGTGAAAGAATAATATGTAAACAATTGCAAATAAGCATAGGTACTTTAAATATTTGATGTAAATAAAATAAGAATCCCTGTAAAACAAATATAATTAATTGCATGTTTATCATATAAAATACATTTTATATCAGATATATATTGAATCATTTTAGTACAAATAACTTGAATTTGATGCATTCAAAATCATTAAAATAAATATACTTTAACAGTCAAGATTTTTCTCTTTAAATAAAAGGTTACCAACATTTTCACGGAGAATTTGTGTAGCCATAGAAAGGTGAAATAAAAAAATGCTGTCTTAAAAATTTTCCGTTGACACTTCATAAAAAGTAAAAAAAAAATCTGACACAAATCTTAATCCAGTTTTTATGTACTTCACACCTCAATTTGTTAACACACATCAATTGCCTTATATGGCAGTAGGGAGTCTAGACACTACGTCACTTGATACCTGTATATATGTACTTATAAACTGTGTAATTGATGCAGAGTTGTGTAAAGGTTTTTTGGAGTGTACTGACTACTGGATAATAATTGGACCTAATTATTTCGGCCCTTTGGGTGTTAAAACAGGTATTATTTATTATTTATCTGATTGAAACGGATGTTTACCTCTTTCAATCCCTCCTCAGTGTTGTTGCTTACTGTGAGACAAAGCTAGTTTATATTATTTTTGCAACAACATAGATCACAGTTACATGAAAAATAATAGTTTCAAACATTGCTTATCTGTGATTCTTTGAGATTCTATTGCCTGATAGTTATTTTTTTATCTGCACTTATCAACTTCAAAGACCCAATGCCGACAACAAACTCAAGGCGGGGTTACATAGCCAAACAAAAATTGATATGTCACACATTCAGTATCGGACGCTGTCATTGGTTAAGCACCTGCAATACTGACACTGATTGACAGGTTAATCAAAGGAGAATTTGTTATTCCTTGACAGCTGAAGTGTGTCGGAGTAACTAACAATACAATTATCCGTTAGACCCCTGCTGTTTAATGGGGAAATATTACTTCAGGCATATATAGTTGTAAAAGTTGTTTAAGTCGTTTGTTTAATTATGTTTATTGGTAAAAATGATGCTTTAATTTTTTTGTTGGTTGAATTTTTGAAAATCGGGGGATTTCGATCCCACGGCGGGAGATCGGGAGACATGGTCGAAAATCGGGGGTTTTCTGTACAAAAACTATTACTATAAGAGTTCATAATGAACAGTTTATACTAGGATGTGGGAAAATCTTAATATTTTAATATTGAAATTCTTTATATTAACATTTGAAAGTGCCAAAATATAAACAGAATAGGGAGATTGTACAAAATATTCCCATAAATAGTTTTATAGCATTTATATGATGTCAAAAGCTTTATTTTTCATTTATTTCTTTGCAGGGGGTGGAAATATTAGTGGAGATATGTTTAGTCAGTTGTTAAGAAAACGAATCAGAATAACAGGAACAACTTTGAGAGCTAGGAAACTTCAAGTATGATATTATATTTATTTTTTTCTTGCTAAATATTGTTAACCTTTAGGTCCAAAAGCCTTAAACCATAACATTTTAAATTCTTACATCTAGATCAACCTGGGACACTTAAAACAGAAAGACATGCAAACAATTATTAAGAAACATATTTTTGTGCTATTCTAAGCCCAATTTGAGTTACAAATGTTGCAACACATATCAGTTTTGGGTCATTTAGAATATTAGAATAATTATTCTGGAAAAAAGGGTTAAGGGAATGATCTGAAATTTTGCATACAGGTTATTGATCTAGACCTTCATAGGTTAGCCAAAATCATCTGTCCTGTTGCACAATATAACCTAAACTGTGTTTGTGCACAAAGCAAAAAATCATAATTATGCATCGCAGGGTATCATTGAAAATAGATAGAGACCATGAAGTATGTACTTACAAATATATATATTTTTTATTTTTCAGTATAAGAAGAATATAACAGATGGTTTTTCAAAGAATTGTCTGCCCTTGTTTAAGGATGGTTCCAAGCCTCAATTGAAGCCTATAATTGACACAATATTTCCATTTCACAAAGTTGCTGATGCCCATAGATATATGGAAGCGAACAAAAATACAGGGAAAATAGTTCTTCAGATCAGGGACGAGTCTTCGGGGAAAACTTTACATGATGAATTATGATTCAGAACTCATATAATAGATAATAGATCTGTGATATGAAATAAATGTGTGCGTTGTAGGGTGATGGGTGAAATTTAATCAGAATTCTTAAATAAAGGATATCAAAACTATATTGTGTGATACAAGATTGCCAAGTTTAATGGTATGCATTTAAATGGAAACAAGGTATAGTAATTGTGAGAGACATTTATATTTCTGTTTTGGATATGACATCATTGTATTTATGATGTCAAAGAACTTACATAGTGCCATTACATAACATTTGTTTTATGTAGCTTTTAAACTTTTGTTAAGGAGTTACTATTTTGACATTCAAATAAAGATGTATAATAAGTGTCTGTGTGTTTTTAAAATAAGATTTGTGTTTCACTTTATTCGTTCTTATTATAAAACAAAATCATTCTGTTAAAGAACCCAATATATATGTATTTACAGTGAACTGTACTATGTGTTGTTTATTACATGAAGCATTTCTTTTTCAGATTTTTTTCAGAATTTCTTAGAGCAACAAATATATTGTATTATATAAATAAAATTTAAAAAACAGAAAACTAAACTGATGTCCTGATACAAGTATTTTTGTCAATAATCACCATTTTCTTCATGATACAAATATATTATTTTAAAAAATCCAGAAAGCTAGAGCTTATATATTAAGCATGAAATATCTTTAGTAAGTGTCTACCAAGTTTGTTCAAATAAAAGCCCTGGCTAGGGTTTCACTAACATTCCGTAAGTTTTGGGTATCTTTTTACGTAAATTTGGGCTTGTGCAAAGTGTAAATCTACGTAAGTTGCGTTTCATTAAACAGAACATGCAATTTACACCACCAATAAGTGAGTGTAACTCAAGTTTGAACTTAAGCAAATACGTAGCTTAGAAAGTTTTAGTGAAACGCAAATAAATAAGTAAGTTCGGCTTACACAAAAAGTTACGTTCAAACTAGAGTTATGATAACGCAAGTATGTTAGTCAAAATGGCCCCTTCTGGGTGGTCATTGATTTTCCTTACATGCATAATATTATAGTAAAAACAATAAAAAAAGCTTCTTTTAAAAAATACAAAGAGCTAGAGCTTGCATGTGGCATGAAACATCTTCTAGTGAATGTCTAGCAATTTGGAGTCAAAATTGGCAGGCCTGGGGGGGGGGGGGGGGGGGGTAATTGACTTTCCTGATATACATATAGTAAAAAAAAAAACCTCTTCTTTTAAAAAACACAAATTAACAAGTATTCTGTCTCCGGTGAGCGGTTTAGGGCCATCATGGCCCTCTTGTATTAGCAATGGAGGATTCCTGTAGAAGAATACCTGTAGGTATGGACTAACAGAACAAATTTTATCAAGATAAGGTCAGTGGAAAGAAAATTACGGTCAACACCAGATGTTTATATTGTTTTATTATCTACCGGTTTAGACCTACCGCTGAATAAACTTTTTCTTCAAACTTATGCATGAAAGGAATTCCACTGAGGTTAAAAAAACTCTTACATAGATCAGCTGGGGAGCTTAAAATAGAAAGATATGCAAAAGAATAGAAATTAATATACTGTACTCAATATGAATTAAAACTCACATTTTTGTGCTATTCTAAGGTCGATTTTAGTGAAAAAGCGTAGAAACGTCACTGGTAACAATTTCGGGTCATTTTTCAGAATTAGAATAATTATTCCGGAAAAACAGACTGAGCCAATGATCTGATATTTGGTACAGAAGTTATTGGTCTAAACCTACATCAAATGGAACATTAATCTTGAACAATTATTTTCTATCCTGACATTACAAAAAACCTCAGTGGAGTCCCTTTAACATGCATGAATTCCTTCAACAAAGGGAGACAACAAATGTCAGATTTGAAATAACTACTCAACAGAGTTAACTTCTTAAACAAATATGGAATACCCAATATACTCTAATTGTTGTTAGCAACTGGGAAATTTCTGAAATATTTTGTTTTTCTTTAAAATATTGAAAATCTAGTGACCGATATTAGCAAAAAGGTAATAATTTAATTATTATTCTACACTATGAGGAAGTCAAAATTATGTATTTGATTTCAATTTTCATTTCATAGGTTATATTTTCATTTCATAGGTTATATAAAAAAATAAACTGTGTAAATCAATTTTTACAAAGTAAAACAATAATAATCTAAAAAAATATTAATACATTTCTTGCAATATAACAAAAATTGATGATAAAAACTTATCTTAAATCAATTTTCTATTTTAAGAATTTAACAATAATAATTGTTGTGAGCTTAAATCAGAAAGGAAGTGAAGAAATTAAATATATGAAACTTCATAATATTTTAGAACATTAATGATATTTTCAGAATGTATCAAGTACCAAATTACACCCAGACTGTGTCAATGAAGCTATCAGAGGTTCTGGCCGATATAGGTGTTGATGAGAGAATAGTGATGAAAAAGAGAAGAAAATGGCTTCTGATGGAATCAATGATAAATATAAATGACCAACTACTTGGTGTTATTGATAAATTAACATTTTTTTTTGGAAGTCAATCAGAATGTACAACAACAGATGGAATGGGTTCAGACCTAGATCAACTTGTATGCAGTAAAGGATACCCTGTGATACAAGACTGGAGTGACTGGTTACCTGGTTTAAATAATTTTTTGATGATTCAAGATAATTCTGTATCTCCTGGATATTGTTTACTTCAATTTCTGAGGTCTGATGCTCCTCTTCCTGTTGATGGTGAAGCTAACCAATGCTTCTTCATGGACAGAACAGGAAAGTTACTTTTAAAGAATTCTTTGGTATCTATCACAAACAGGAACGGTTTAGAATTACATGGGCCAGCACAAGCCAGAAAAGGACAACGAGGCTACCCTGATATAGATCATGTGTTTGCTCTATATTGTACAACATGGCCGCAACAAGCTAGACGATGGTTGGATCAACAAGGTGAAGGTCAGTGGCCGTATTCTGAAATGAAACAATATTGCAGCAGAACTGGATGCTTTGTTGTTGGTGTTGGATGTAGTGGCAGTGAACATGAGCAATTTGAATGGAGAATATCAACATCTTTCGCTGAAAGGTGTTTAATGTTCAACCTGAATATTACACAGATTCGCTGTTATGTCTTGATGAAAATCATTTTAAAAACATTTATTAATCCATTGTTTAAAGATGTTATTACAAGTTTCATGTGTAAAACTGTACTCTTCCACTGTATTTCCAAAACATGTTCTAACATCTGGAGAGAAAATAACTTACTTTCTTGTCTATCACTGTGTTTATATCTCCTGTACAATAATATCATTAATGAACATTGTCCACATTTTATCATACCAGGGAACAATTTAATGAGGGGAAAGATTTCACCTGCAGTCAAACCATATATCCTGGAAATACTCAACAATATCATCTACAGTGAAGGAGTGGCACTTCTAGGGATTAATTGTGATCATCTTGGTTTCAGGCTTCATGACAAGTTTTATAACTTCTGTCTAATTAAGACAAGTGATTTTATTTCAGGATTTCTATATTTTAGTATGGCTTCAGAAATATCTAAGAAACTGATGAATACTTATAATCATCTTAAGGACAGTTGTCCTAATGAAGCTGTTGAAATATTAAAGAACATTTTATCAAAGTCAGTTAACTGTAAATATGAAGGTATAGATAAGACAGCCAGTCATCTTCTGTTACCATGGTATTGTACAACACTTGGATCTGTACTGGCTTCACTCAACATTTATCAGTACAACACTGTATCAGCAGATGCCCTCAAACTCATCTCACTTGGTCTGAATACAGATGTTGCATCAAGTAAACTGAAACTAGCCTCAATCTTATACTGCGTTCAAGAAATACAAAAAACTGACCTGGTTCTCAGTGAGATTGAAAAAAGATATGATCTACACATTGTTGAGCCTATCTGTTGTTGTAATGAAAATGAGAATGAACTGCCAAGACAAGGATTCTTTGAATTATGTGACAATCATAATGAAGAAGTCATACGATATACAACAGCATCATGTGTTACATTTCTGCCATGTGAACTTCACTGTGTACCAGCAGAACTCAGATATGAAATGTTTAGATCTACACAAGAGGACAGAAAGGTTCGCACTAGACAAGACAACAAATGGATGGATTTTGCTGTGGTAGATTTCCCTCCCTTACCTCTACTTTCTACAATACAAGATTAACAACCATCTTGGGAGACATGATGAAAAGCAAGCTGCTCTCTTCAAACTTATCAGAACCATAAATGAGGAACAAAACCTTGGACATCGGGAAACAGCTCTAAATATTCTCGGAAAGTGTATGGAAAAAGAAGGTAGAGCTGGAGATGCTTTAGAGTGTTACTTGATGTCACTAAATCTAAGGGGGCAAAACAATGCTGCAAAGATTCATATCGCCACACTCCTATATGCCCAAACCAAAATGAAAGCTTGTGGTAAGCTTTCAACAAGCTTGCTGCAAGCTTGCTTGCTTACATTGACTATTTATGCTTGTTGTAAGCTTGCTGTAAGCTTGCGCAAGCTTGCAGCTAGTTTCATACAGAATTCTGCAAGCTTGCTTAAGCTTACAAGAAACATTTTTATTGCAAGCTTGCACAAGCTTCTTAGAAAAATTTGGACTTAGCAAATTCTGTGAAAGCAGGGAAAGGAAAAGGAGTGAAAAATTTCTAAGACAGTACAAAAACTTGGAAACGTTTATAAAAATAATTTCACTCAAACTAATTAGCATTTATATAATATAATGGGATTCAAATGATAGATTTTATCTGCCTGTCTTACATTCTATGTTTTAGATTCATATAACTTTATCAAAATTTTTAATTACTGTAGTGTTATTAAAATTCTTAATATATTACTTTCTCAAAATTATTAATTAGTGCCATGTCAAAAATTAGAGAACACTTGAGACATCCAGATGATGTTCAGTAAAAAAAAGAAAATCACTCAAAATGAAAGAGGAAATCAAGAGTGTTTAAGCATATAAATTTTTGATAAAAGCTTTCAACATAAAGTCAGTATTTTAAATTTATTATTATGAAAGTTTACAAAATTCACAATTTTTTACAATTATGAACATACAAGCAAATATAATAAACATTATATATTGTCTGTTGGCTAATTATCTTTTTTGTTTCAATCACTCGATGTTAATTTTGTTTTATTTATGTGTCTTTTAATTTTTTATTCATTTGCACAAGTATATCCTTTCTTAAATATTAACTACCTTGTGCAGAAGTCAATTATGGCATAATTAAGATTCAATTTGACATTTCATAAATTGGTCTCCTGTGAGTATTAATTGTAGACTGTTCAACATATTGAAGTGATTGTAACATACTATCAACATGTGTAATTGGTCAGAGATCAGTCAAGTGTAACATTACTTTTCATAGAACAGAACAGAACAACAATTTTATTCATGACTTGTACAATAAGTACATCATGACATATACAAATATATACAATATGCATAATTGTCACATTTACATTACATATCAATTATCATATGAGGATGAACTACAATTAATGGTAAGTAAATGTAGTTCTTAGAGATAATGCATTTTTAATATACAAAGCTAGATTTTTCAAAAGTAACTTTTTTGTTGAATTTAAAAGATCTAAAAACTTATGAATGCTAGGTTTAACATAGTAATAAAGTTTATTACATGTATATGTTTTTCTACGCTCAACATAACATGGACAAATGATAATAAAATGATATTCATCTTCCAGATCGTGCATGTTACAATAAACGCAATAACGTTCATTCCTAGGTAACCTATTATTTCCAAACATGCCAGTATGAATAAGTAAAGGATGAGAAGACATTCTGATTAAACTAATAAAAAATCTCAAATTGCTTGGCAAAATGTCAAGTTACAGTCCATATGTAAAATTGTGTTTAATATTTGTATACAAATCTAAAACGTTATTTGTATACAAATCTAAAACGTTATTGTTTTCCTTATCAACATGCCAGGTTTGGACAAAAGTGTCTATAAGCCTCTGTTTTAATAGATTTACATCAACAGATTCTGGGTTATTCCAGATATAATTAAAACCATTTTCGTTTAACAATTTCTTAACTTTTGTTACCCAGTCTGTTTTACTATTATTACAATCATTTAGACTTATATTATAAACTTCCTTAACAATAATGTTATCTGTTTTAATAATTCGAAACCAGAATTTCAGAATTTTAACATGTATTAATATATATAATGGATAACGTGCTAACTCTCCATATACAGCTGCATTAGACCTTAGTTCTTATATGAACATTTAATATCTTTTTACAAATTTTCAATTGTACCCTTTCTATTTCTTTAGATTTGCCGTAGCCCCAAATTTCAGATGCATAGTTTAATATTGAACCTACAAATGAATCAAATAGTTGACAAAGCAATTTAGGTTTCAGTCTATATTTATTACATATTATTAACAACACATTAAGAGCTTTCAATGCTTTGCCAACAAGTTGTTCTTGATTGAGTGCAAAATTACCTGTATAATTGAAAACAGTTCCTAAATAGTTAAAAGTAACTTATGGCCTTTGTAAAAAAAATCATCGGAAGGCAATAACCCTCCTCTTTTTCTAAAAACCATAACTTTTGTTTTATCAATGTTAACTTCTATCACAATATGCACATTATAAATTTAAACTTTTACATATTTCATCTGGTGAATTTCCAAGTATAGCCATATCATCTGCAAATAGCATTAAAATCAGTAGAATTTCATTAATTTCTAAACCACAATTGATGTCTTGTTGTAAAAAAAGTTCAAAATCGTCTATAAAAAGAGAAAATAAAACCGGGGAAATTACCTCCCCTTGTCTTAAACATACAGCATATTCAAAGAAATCTGAATAGGCTTTACACATGATTTAACCTTTTGATACATATCCCTAACAATACCCAATAATTTACCCTTCATACCTAGATTATGTAATTTAAACCACAACGCTTTCCAATACACACAATCAAAAGGTTTTTTAAAACAACAGATACACAATATAAACGTTTGTTATGGTTAACATAATTTTGAACAATAGAAGATAAAACAAATAAAGCATCAATAGTTGACTTTCCTTTCCAAAAACCAAACTGTGCGTCTGATAGTATGCAATTTTCCTCACAATAGTTTGTAATTCTTTTACTGATAATAGACGTGAAAGTTTTTGAAAAACAGCTAACTAAAGTTATGCCTCGGTAGTTATTTACATTATTTTGATCCCCCTTTTTATTAAGAGGAATAATAACCCCTTCTGTCCAACTATCTGGAATATGCCCACTGTCAAGTATACAATTAAAAATATCACATAATTTGAATGATATGATAAAATATCAATTGATTCAATGAAATATTCATTTAAAAGGAAATCGTTACCACAAGCCTTGCCTCTTTTAAGTGATTTTAAACATTTACAGTTATTGGTTTATCTAACAAAGTTATCAATATCATTAAAATCATGCGTATTTGAAAAATACTCAGATTCCTCATCAGTAGTCTGGAAAATGTTGTTTCCTAATTCGGAAAAATATTTGAAAAAATAATCAAGTGATACTTATTATGTTTAACATAACTTTTATTTTTGAACAACTTCCAAAATTCTTTTGGTTTAGAAAATCTCAATTTTTCTATTTCTCTCACATGTTTAAATTTATACATTCTACGTTTTTTCTTAAAGGGAGACACAGGCAAAATTTTAATTTCTTAGTTTTGAATTTTTCATTCATTATTCTGTAAAGGCCCTCAAAATGAATATATAAGAGAGTCAAAGGAACAACCTTTTCTCCATTTAAAGTATAAAAGGGTGGTTTCCTAACTTGACCCGCGTGGGTCAGGTTAGAACGCTAAGGATTTCACAATAGTTGTCAAAGTAAACTCTGGAAATGTTAAAGAACATGTCAAATGAATGACTTAGACTTGTTTCAATCATGCAATATCCACAATATCTGTTACTGTAACTTCAAAGGTTTGTTCAAGTCACCTGACTTGTTATAAAACTATTTGGTGATCCTATTGGGGTCTAAATATTGTTCTACATACATAGATATATTTACGCTTCAACAGGTGAAGATGAACTAGTAGACATCTGATGATCAGACTGATATTCTTATAAACTTTTCAATGGTTAATTGGTTTTAACCAGTATTGTATATCATTTATGAATGGGCAGACGAAAGACATTGTTCATCATGAACTTTGATAGGCATGCTAGAGATTTGAATATTAAATGTTTTTTCCACAGGAACTTTAATTCTATCAATGTTAACGATAATATCGAAAATATACAGGTCTATAATATCCAAAATATACCGTATGGTGTAAGTTTATTTATACTAATATAGGGGTATTTTTGGATATTATCATTAATATTGGTTATTTGATAGAATTTCAAGTTCATGTGGTATTTTCTTTGGAACATACAACATAATAGTCAAATTGAACAAAGTCTGTTAATTGATTTATTCGGGAGGTCAATCACTATTTTAATGACCTAGTCTGACCCATCAGTGTGTTTACATGCCTATCAATAAAGTAAAAATCCATAACAACTCATGTTAAAATTGCAGACGAAGAATGATAATACTATGATAAAACAATTCGTAAAAATTGCCTACTTAAAGATTGCAATTAATTGTTTTAACATGTTTGCATTTCATTTCCTGCAAAATTCTCCAGTTCGTTGCGACACGAATGGCCGTTTTGGTAAACTAAAACTACTTCTATAAATAGATTTTCGGACTTTCACAATGTTAAGGTCATCATTCTATTAATGAACCCGGATGAGGAAAATGTTACAACTATAGACAAACTGCATTTGTGTGCTGTGCATTGATTAATTGGAACCAGTCAATTGTTGATTTTAACTAGTGCTGTAAACTGTGTTCAAATGTAAATTATTGTATATAATTGTAAAAAGTTAAGTATATGATTGTTAAAAATGGATTTCATTTACAAGCTACCTTAAAGAACTGTTAAAAATGGATTTAATTTACAAGCTCCCTTAAAGAACATGTAAATGCTTTATGCAGAAATTGTAAATCAATGTATATAGTTGTAAAAAATGTTATTAATTATTTTATTTATTAAACATGTATGTTTTATGTTCATTGTTTTTATTTCACTTGCATGCCCCTTAATTATAGATGTAACACTGTCTGGTTTTAATTTCCACATATTTTGTTCATATTTCAATGGTCATTCCACTTATCTTTCTTTCCTGGATAACTAACCAAGATAAACTCAGACACCAGAAAATATTGCCATGCCAGGGGTTCGAACCAGCCAATCATGGGTTATAAAAATTTCATTTTCATGCCCCCATTAGATGTAACACTGTCTGGTTTAAGACTGATTTGCAAACATTTTGTTTGGTTGGTCACCTATACTCAAAGACACCGGAAAATATTTCCTCGCCATGAGCAAGCCTATGAGACTCTAAAGCTTACCGCAAAAAATGTTTGATAAAAAATAAATAAACTAAGTGATCAACTTAATGCAAATGGTAATTTTATTACTCAGTTCAAAATTGTTAAAGGCACATAATGTTTTATAGCATGTTAGAAGCTTGTGACCTCAGAGGAAAATGGGGATAAATGTGAAATTATTTTTATACAAGAAGCAAAATGTAAACAAAGAATTATTAAAACTTCCCTACAAAATACAACATAAAAAAAGCTTTTGAGAAATAAAAATAAACAAATTCTTAGGCTCATTGGGCCTTTACATGTAAAGGCCCAATGAGCCTAAGAATTTGTTTATTTTTAAGCATAAAATTCTCATACACTGCCATCCAGAGAATCAGAGATACATTTATAATAGACCACAGAAATGACAATATTTTTTATAATTTACTAACTAGACTGTAAAATCATTAATGCATTTAAAAATGTATGTACAGTTGAAATAAACTTTGAACATTGTATTTTACATTTAAATTAGTCAATACAATCATTAGGTTATATTCAAACACATTAAGTCTACTTCTTATCAAAGGCTGTTTTAATCAATAGTGTATTGTTACTAAATATTAAATCAATAATTGATAATATTTTGTAAAAGTCATAGATAATTTGATAATTATAACACTTCAGTTTAACCCATTACGTTATATACACGCCTTTTTCACCCCCCCCCCTTTTGGTTGTCTCAAATGGTGAAAAAATGCCTTATTTAGGCCCCCAAAACTTGTTTTTGTTTGAGAAATGTTGTCAAAAAAGTGACCTCTTTTTCGGTGAGGCCCCCAAACCAAAAGATACATCAGGGGGTTGCCAGAAGGGGGATGTGCCCCCTTCTGTTTGGGGGGTTTGAAGGGGGCGGGGTCCCCCCATCGCCAAGAAAAGTTTGGACTTGTGAGAGGCTATAAATGACCCCAGATTGATCATAAGGTAACGTGTAACCAACGCTGAAAAGCATTTGACTCTATCTCAATCCATTGAGAAGTTGCAGCACTTTAAAATCAATTTTGATGGAAAAAATCAATGCAAAATAGTGATTTTTGGCAATTTTGAGATGCCCCCTCGTTGCCATGGTAACAGAAAATTTAAGCCTGAGCATGTTGTTGCAAGGGCAATGGTCCAGTCAACATTTGTGCCAAGTTTGATTAGTGTTGAAGTAGTTTTTATAGTATTGTAGCAATTTGAACTTGTAACGGGAGACTTTTCAATGAAAACTGCCATTTTCCACAAAATGCTCATGAAGTCATGGGTTAATGAAAAAAATAAAAAAATCTACAAAACAACAATTTTTCTTCAAATTTATATGACAGGCCATGTTTAAACATGAAAAAACGTGATTTAGGGTAATTTCAAGTATTTTCATCATTTTCTGTTAACCCATTACGTTATATACACGCCTTTTAACGCCTTTTTCACCCCCCCCCTTTTTGGTGTCTCAAATGGTGAAAAAATGCCTTATTTAGGTCCCAAAAACTTGTTTTTGTTTGAGAAATGTTGTCAAAAAAGTGACCTCTTTTTCGGCGCGGCCCCCCAACCAAAAGATACATCAGGGGGTTGCCAGAAGGGGGATGTGCCCCCTTCTGTTTGGGGGGTTTGAAGGGGGCGGGGTCCCCCCCATCGCCAAGAAAAGTTTGGACTTGTGAGAGGCTATAAATGACTCCAGATTGATCATAAGGTAATCTGTAACCAACGCTGAAAAGCATTTGACTCTATCTCAATCCATTGAGAAGTTGCAGCACTTTGAAATCAATTTTGATGGAAAAAATCAACGCAAAAAAGTGATTTTTGGCAATTTTGAGATGTCCCCTCGTTGCCATGGTAACAGAAAATTTAAGCCTGAGCATGTTGTTGCAAGGGCAATGGTCCAGTAAACATTTGTGCCAAGTTTGATTAGTGTTGAAGCAGTTTTAGAGTATTGTAGCAATTTGAACTTGTAACGGGAGACTTTTCAATGAAAACTGCCATTTTTCACAAAATGCTCATGAAGTCATGGGTTTATAGCTGATTTGAAATCTTAGAAGCCCTGAAGGCAAGTTTAGTATTTAATTGACCAATCATTTTATGACTGTTTAAACAACACTCCTTGAATCACAACATTATTCAAAATACAAGGTCAGTTTCGAATTGAACGTTTCTACCGTGGCACAAATGTGACATGTGTGTGTTTTTATTTATCTCGTGGCCACGAGATACTGTCATGGCCACAAGTAACTAAGTCATGGCAACGAGATAGCTAAGTCGTGGCCACGAGATACTATGTCGTGGCCACGAGTTACTAAGTAGTGGCCACGAGATAGCTTAGCCGTGGCCACAAGATACTATGTCGTGGCCACAAGTTACTAAGTCGTGGCCACGAGATAGCTAAGTTGTGGCCACCAGTTACTAAGTCGTGGCAACGAGTTACTAAGTCGTGGCCACGAGATAGCTATAAAGTCGTGGCCACGCGTTACTAAGTTGTGGCCACGAGATAGCTAAGTTGTGGCCACGAGATACTAAGTCGTGACCACGAGTTACTAAGTCATGGCCACAAGATAGCTAAGTCCTGGCCACGAGATACTAAGTCGTGGCCACGAGTTACTAAGTCGTGGCCACTAGATAGCTAAGTCGTGGCCACGAGTTACTAAGTCGTGGCCACGAATTAGCTAACTCGTGGCCACGAGATACTTTGTCGTGGCCACGAGATAGCTAAGTCATGGCCACAAGATAAATAACCAATCAGATTTCACCATTTATGTTACTTTCCCTTATTAACTAGACAGGTGCTGTAGTACAATGATACCCCTACTTCACCAGCCTGTAAAAGTGCCATTTATACAACTTATTGACTTGTCCCTAATTTTACATTTAGCGTCACTGTGACCCTGATCTTTAACCCAATGACTTCGAAAGTATTAGATGTCATCTACTGATCAGGTGCAATGATCTTTCTAGGTTATATAAACCATGGCTTTTCCCTCCTAATATTTTACCTTATAGGCTATCTACTGTCCATGGGCAATGTCCCTTACAAATAAAATAAATAACGACTTATTCCTTCTCATGTTATCGTATAAACAAGGTTTACAGGCCGTAGTACGTACAGACTGACCAATTCTATAACAAAATTGTCCCAACAAAGAGCTATAGTCAAAAGGTGACTTTCTAAAATGACCCTAAAGACAAGTTCAAAGTGAATAGCTTCAGTATTTTCGAAGATTAATGTTGCATGTAAAAGTAAGTTGTTAAGTTTAAAAAATTCATAATATAAATAGTGTATTCTGATTGGTTAATTATCTCGTGGCCACGACTTAGCTATCTCGTTCCCACAATATAGTAACTCGTGGCCACGACATAGTATCTTAACTATCTCGTGGCCACGACTTAGTAACTCGTGGCCACATTATAACATAGTATCTCGTGGCCACGACTTAGCTATCTCGTGGCCACGATTTAGTATCTTGTGGCCACGAGTTAGCTATCTCGTGGCCACGACTTAGTAACTTGTGGCCACGACATACTATCTCGTGGCCACGAGATAAATAAAAACACACACATGTCACCTTTGTGCCACCGTACCTTTCCGCTTAAAAGCTGGCAATTTCCTACAGTCAGGAGAATACCATTTCCCTTCAGGTGCGTTTTCTAGATTGACACAACCATAGTGAAACCATTCGCCTGGGCACTCAATATTGTCGCAAGCGACCATTCTTCTACCAAATTCCACTTGCTCACAAACACAGTACGGATTTCATTACTTGTCATTGAATTATTATCACTTGACTTAAGTGAAGACATCTTGACATCTTGAAGATGGCATGGAATCCTGTGAGTTGCTGCTTGCAACAGTGTCTGAATCAGATGTTGAATCATTATGTTGTGCTGCTTCTAGGACTGGCTTTTTAGAAATTGGCAACGGGTAAACACTTTCCCAACTAACTCAGACAGCACTCCATTATAAACAAGAGGGCCATGATGGCCCTGGATTGCTCCCCTGACCCATCAACCGCATCCAAGCAAATTGTCTTAGACAAGCATCCTGGCCAAGTTTGATGACAACTGAGTCAAACATGTGACCTCTAGTGTGTTAAAAAGGTTTTTCCATATTTGGGCAATGTGACCTAATTTTTGACCAGAGAAGACCTATATTCAAACTTGACCTAGAAATCATCAAAACAACCTTCCTGACCAATTTCCAGGTAATTTGGATCAAAACTGCAGCCACTAGAGTGTTTAAAAGATTTTTCTATTTTTAGCTCCTGTGGCCTAGTTTTTGACTGGAGATGACCCATTTTCGAACTTGACCTAGAAATTATCAAAACAACTTTCCTGACAAATTTCCAGAATATTTGGATGAAAACTGCAGCCACTAGAGTGTTAACAAGCTTTTTCTATTTTTAGCTCCTGTGACCTAGTTTTTGACCGGACATGACCCATCTTCGAACTTGACTTAGATATCATCAAAACAATAAATTTATGTGTGCGTTTTAGGGTGATGGGTGAAATTTAATCAGAATTCTTAAATAAAGAATATCAAAGTTATATCACAGGAACTTGAAATTCTACCAAATAATTATAACCAATTTAAATGATAATATCCAAATATACCCCCTATATCTTATAAATAAACTGTTTAGGGGGTATATTTTGGATATTATCATTAATATTGATACAATTTCAAGTTCCTGTGATTATATTGTGTAATACAAGATTGCCAAGTTTAATGGTATGCATTTAAATCGAAACAAGATACAGTAATTGTGAGAGACATTTTTATTTCTGTTTTTGGATATGACATGATTGTATTTATGATGTCAGAGAACTTACACAGTGCCATTACATAACATATTTGTTTTATGTAGCTTTAAAACGTTTGTTAAGGAGTTACTATTTTGACATTCAAATAAAGATGTATAATAATTGTCTGTGTGTATTTAAAATAAGATTTGTGTTTCACTTTATTCGTTCTTATTATAAAACAAAATCATTCTGTTAAAGAACTCAATATGTATTTACAGTGAACTGTAATATGTGTTGTTTATTACATGAAGCATTTTTTTCAGAATTTTTTCAGAATTACTTGGAACAACAAATATATTGTATTATATAAATTAAATTTAAAAAACAGAAAACCAAACTGATGTCCTGATACAAGTATTTTTTGTCAAAACTATTAATAATCACCATTTTCTTTATGATACAAATATTTTATTGTAAAAGGACCAGATAGCTTTTTAAGACATGTAGAGCTTAGATATTAAGCATAAAATATATTTAGTGAGTGTCTACCAAGTTTGTTCAAATAAAAGCCCTGGCGACGTTTCACTAACATTCCGTAAGTTTTGCGTATCTTTTTACGTAAATTTGGACTTGCGCAAAATGTAAATCTACATTAGTTGCATTGCACTGAACAAAACATGCAATTTACACCACCAATAGGTGAGCGTAACTTTACTTTCAAACTTACGCAAATATGTAGCTAAAAAAGTTTATTGAAACACAAATAAATACATAAATTCTGCTTACGCAAAAAGTTACATGCAAACTCGAGTTACGATAATGTAAGTATGTTAGTGAAACGCACCCCTTGGGTCTGAATTTGCCGCTGTCCAAGGGGGTCATTGATTTTCCTTATATGCACATAGTAAAAAAAAAACTCTTCTTTTGGAAAACCCAAATTAACAAGTATTCTGTCTCAGGTGAGCGGTTAAGGGCCATCATGGCCCTCTTGTATTAAGAATGGAGGAATCCTGTATCAGAATACCTGAAGGTATGGACTAACAGAACAAGTTTTAGTATAAATAAAACAGACTTTGTCATACAAAGCGGAATAAACTTTTTCTTCAAACTGATGCATTTGTGTGCAAATGTCGATTTGAGTGAAAAAGCGCAGGAACGTCACTGGTAACAATTTTGGGTCATTTTTCAGAGTTAGAATAATTATTCCCTAATTCTGGAGCCAATGATCTGATATTTGGTACAGAACTTAATGGTCTAAACCAGTACATCAAATGGAACATTAATCTTGAACAATTATTCCCTTTCCTGACATAACAAAAAACTCAGTGGAGTCCCTTTAACATACATGAAGCACGAATCTAGTACAGTTGCTGAATATTTTTTCAACAAAGGGAGACAACAAATGTCAGATTTGAAATAACTGCTCAACAGAGTTATCTTCTTAAAGAGGAAGTTAAAAATAAACAGTTAAAAATAAATACCCATGTTAGCAACTGGGAAATTTCTGAAATATTTTGTGTTTTCTTTAAAATATTGAAAATCTATATCATGATCTTTAATCTGCTGCAGATATAAGCAAACAGGTAATGATTTAATTTTTATTCTACACTATGAAGAATTTGATTTCAATTTCATAGGTTATATAAAAATAAACCGTGTCAATCAATTTTTACAAAATAAAAAATTAATAATCTTAAAAAAAATATAAATACTTTTCTTGCAACATAAAAATTGATGATAAAAACTTATCTTAAATCAATTTTTTATGAAGGAAAATTTGACAATTTAACCAAAAAAAGAAATGAATAATGAATAATTAATGAATAAACAATAATGATCTGATTGGGGTGATCTCGGATCAGAGAGGAAGTGAAGAAATTAAATATATTAAACTTTATATTATTTTAGAACATTAATGATATTTTCAGAATGTATCAAGTACCAAATTACACACAGACTGTGTCAATGAAGCTATCAGAGGTTCTGGCTGATATAGGTGTTAATGAGAGAATAGTGATGAAAACGAGAAGAACATGGCTTCTGTTTGAATCAATAACAAATATAAATGACCAACTACTTGATGAAATTGATAAATTAACATTCTTTTTTGGAAGCAGATCAGAATGTACAACAACAATTGGAATGAATTCAGACATAGATCAACTTATATGCTATAAAGAAATCCCTGTAATACAAGACTGGAGTGACTGGATACCTGGTTTACATAATTGTTTGATGATTCAAGATGATTCTGTATCTCCTGGATATTGTTTACTTCAATGTCTGAGATCTGATGCTCCTCTTCCTGCTGATGGTGAATCTGACCAATTCTTGTTCAAGGATAGACATGGAAGATTACTTTATAAAAATTCTATAGTATCTATATCAAAAATAGACGGTTTAGAAGTACATGGGCCAGCACAAACCAGAATAGGACAACAAGGCTACTCTGATATAGATCATGTGTTTGCTCTACATTGTACAACATGGCCGCAACAAGCTAGACGATGGTTGGATCAACAAGGTGAAGGTCAGTGGCCTTCTGCTGGAATGAAACAATATTGCAGCAGAACTGGATGCTTTGTCGTTTGTATTGGATGTAGTGGCAGTGAAAATGAGCAACTTGAATGGAGAATATCAACATCTTTAGCTGAAAGATGTTTAATTTTCAACCTGAATATTACACAGATTCGCTGTTATGTGTTGATGAAAATCATTTTAAAAACATTTATTAATCCATTCTATAAAGATGTTATTACAAGTTTTATGTGTAAAACTGTACTCTTCCACTGTATTTCCAAAACAGGTTCTAAAATCTGGAGAGAAAATAACTTACTTTCTTGTCTATCACTCTGTTTATATCTCCTGTACAATAATATCATTAATGAACATTGTCCACATTTTATCATACCTGGGAACAATTTAATGAGGGGAAAGATTTCACCTGCAGTCAAACCATATATCCTGGAAATACTCAACAATATCATCTTCAGTGAAGGAGTGGCACTTCTTGGGATTAAATGTGATCATCTTGGCTCCAAGCTTCATGACAAGTTTTATAACTTCTGTCGAATTAAGACAAGTGATTTCATTTCAGGATTACTATTTGTGGATATGGCTTTAGCTATATCTGGGAAACTGGTACTTATTTACAATCATCTTAAGGACAGTAGTCCTAATAAAACTGTAGAAATATTCAAGAAATATTTATCAAAGACAGTTAACTGTAAATATGAAGGTCTTGATAAGACAGCCAGTCATCTTACGACACCATGGTATTGTACAACACTTGGATCTGTACTGGCTTCACTCAACATCTATCAGCACAACACTGTATCAGCAGATGCCCTCAAACTCATCTCACTTGGTCTGAATACAGATGTTGCATCAAATAAACTGAAACTAGCCTCAATCTTATACTGTGTTCAAGAAATACAAAAAGCTGACCTGGTTCTCAGTGAGATTGAAAGAAGATATGATCTACATATTGTTGAGCCTGTCTGTTGTTGTTATTTTTATGAGAAGGAACTACCAAGACAAGGATTCTTTGAATTATGTGACAATCATAATGAAGAAGTCATACGATATACAACAGCATCATGTGTTACATTTCTGCCATGTGAAATTCACTGTGTACCAGCTGAACTCAGATATGAAATGTTTAGATCTACACAAGAGGACAGAATGGTTCGCACTAGAAATGACAACGATTGGATGGATTTTGCTGTGGTGGATTCCCTCCCTTACCTCTACTTTCTACAATACAAAATTAACAACCATCTTGGGAGACATGATGAAAAACAAGCTGCTCTATTTAAACTTATCCGAACCATAAAAGAGGAACCAAACCTTGGACATCGGGAAACAGCCCTAAATATTCTCGGAAAGTGTATGGAACAAGAAGGTAGAGCTGGAGACGCGTTACAGTGTTACTTGATGTCACTTAATCTAAGGGGAAGAAACAATGCTGCAAAGATTCATATCGCCACACTCCTATCTGTATTTATAAATGCAAGGACATAAAAGGTACGACAAATCGTGAAAAAGCAGGACAGTAAGAAAGAAATGAACAAGCTATAATTTGTATTCCTGCGAAACATTTTTTTCAAATGATATGATCCAAGCTATCGATCATACCAGCAATATCAACTTTGATTATACCCTTAACAAAACAATGACCTTATACATGTTCATCAAGATACTTTGACATGTTAAATTTGGTTTCAACCCTGAAGACATAAAATTCTTCTAGAGTATTTGAAAACCAGGCAGGAGTGTGTGCCCATATCATCACCTAGAATTTGGCCTGTATAGTAACAAGGAAAATAGTACATACATTCGTATGTAATATAAGTATATTGCATACTAACTTCTGTAAAAACTTTTTATGCTTGATGTATGAAAGATGTTATATTAAATGAATAACATGTCAACAGATATTTTATATTTGTAAACATAATCAAGGAAATCAATATATAAATATATATAT
This sequence comes from Ruditapes philippinarum, assembly GCF_026571515.1. Classification (NCBI taxonomy): domain Eukaryota; kingdom Metazoa; phylum Mollusca; class Bivalvia; order Venerida; family Veneridae; genus Ruditapes; species Ruditapes philippinarum. The sequence continues at coordinate 290,989 of NW_026861574.1, forward strand.
AAAAAAAAGCACAGCCAATTTACTGCTTTAAAACAAACTCGCAAATTACACATCTTCCACTGAACAGAACATATGAAAATAGTGCAAAGCAACAGAAATGAAAATATAAATAATACAACCTCATTTTCCCGCATAAATATCTTTGTTCTATGAACTTATAAATCAGGTCACCAGTTTATTAAAAACATAGCTAACATTGACACAATCTGTCTATGTTTGAATGCTCTCGGAAAGGTGAGCATATACATTTGTTGTCGCTGCTTTGTCCGTCTGTCCGCTTTTTGTCCGGAACATATCTCTGAAACAACAAAAGGTATCAGCTTGAAACTTTGTAGGTAGATAGGTCTCATTGTGTAAATGCACAGTGCACAAGAACTATAACTCTGCCTTGCCTAATTTTGGAGATAGTGTCCTTTGTTCATTTTTACACTTTGAACTTTGTCTGGGACATAACTAAAACTATAAGAAATATAAACATGAAACTTTGTTGGTAGATAGATCTCATTGGTTAGAAGTACAGTGCAAAAGAACCATAACTCTGCCTTGCCAAGTTTTGGAGTTATTGCCCTTTGTTCATTTTTAGGCTTTGAACATTGTCTGGAACACAACTCTAAAATTTTAAGAGATATCAACATGAAACTTTGTAGGTTGATAAATCACTTTTGGTAGAAGTGCTATAAAAAATAACCGTAACTCTGCCTTGACAAATTTTGGAGTTATTGCCCTTTGTTCATTTTTACACTTTGAACATTGTCCGGAACACAACTCTAAAATTATAAGAGATATCAACATGAAACTTTGTAGGTTGATAAATCACATTTGGTAGAAGTGCTATAAAAAATAACCGTAACTCTGCCTTGACAAATTTTGGAGTTATTGCCCTTTGTTCTTTTTTTTTCACTTTGAACTTTGTCCGAAACATAGCTCGAAACCATAAGAGTTATCAACAAGAAACTTTGTAGATAGAAAGATCTCATCAAAAAGAAGTGCAGTGCAAAAAAAACGTAACTCTGCCTTGTCTAATTTTGGAGTAAGTGCCCTTTGTTCATTTTTACATTTTGAACATTGTCCAGGACATAGCTCTGAAAGTATAATAGATATGAGCAAGACTTTGTAGGTATAAAGATTTCATTGGGCAGAAGTGCAGTGCAAAAGAACCGTAACTCTGCCTTGCCTAATTTTAAAGTTATTGCCCTTTGTTCATTTTTACACTTTGAACATTGCCCGGGACATAACTCTGAAACTATAAAAAATATAAACATGAAACTTTGTAAGTAGATTGATCTCATTTGGTAGAAGTGCAGTGCCAAAGAACCATAACTTTGCCTTGTCTAGTTTTGGAAATATTGCCCTTTGTTCATTTTTACACTTTGTAGGTGGATAGATCTCATTGGGTAGATGTGCAGTGAAAAAGAACCATAACTCTGCCATGCCTAATTTTGTTATTATTGCTCTTTGAACTTTGTCCGGGACATAACTCTGAAACTACAAAAGGTATACTTTTCTGTGTCCAAATCCTATTTGGGGAGCATCACCCGGTTGAACCGGCTTTTGTAGAGCTATTGCAGTCACCCGAGCGTCCGCGTCGGCGTAACCACTTTTTTAAAGTTTTTGTAATAGTTCAAATATTTTCAAAGTCCATTGACATATGGCTTTGAAACTTTGCACACTTGTTCACCATCATGACCCCAACCTGTAGACAGGAGGAGGTAACTCTATCAAGCATTTTGACAGAATTATGCCCGTTTTTCGACTTAGAATTTATGTTAAAGTTTTTGGTAAACAGGAGGAGGTAACTCTATCAAGCATTTTGACAGAATTATGCCCGTTTTTCGACTTAGAATTTATGTTAAAGTTTTTGTAATAGTTCAAATATTTTCAAAGTCCATTGACATATGGCTTTGAAACTTTGCACACTTGTTCACCATCATGACCCAAACCTGTAAACAGGAGGAGGTAACTGTATCAAGCATTTTTTTTACTATCAAGCACTAAAAATAGTCGAGCGTTGCTGTCCTACTGACAGCTCTTGTTTGTTGTTGTTTTTATCTTGCAGGATATTAAAAACTTTTCTTTTACATTAAAGGTAGAATTTCATTGAAAATTGTAGTCATAGATTTTAGAAATGATTATTTATAAACAAAAATATCATTATTTGTTATTGATGTTATTGATTGATCCAATGAAACCAAGAAAATACGTTTTGTAAATATTTTTTACAATAGAATAGATATAAAAAGATATTTGCTATCCTATGGGACACGCCCAGGTTATATAGCTATATTCATAATTCCCGTGCTAAGTCGCAGTGGTGCTTGGGATAATCACGTGATACTGTTAACGGCAGTCATGGTTTCCTATCAATAACTAAAAAACGATTAGGCCTAGGAACTTCAAACTTGTTTTGGGGATTGTTCATGACAATTTAAGTGCATGATCCTTTGATTTTTGGGTCAAGGGCTCAAAGGTCAGGGTCATATTTACCTTGTAGGTAAAAACGGTTTCCGATTACTAGTAATAAATAAAGAACGCTTAGGCCTAGGAACTTCAAACTTGATATGTGAATTGGTCTTGGCAATTATATGACCCCTATTAATTTTGGGGTCAAAGGTCAACGTCATATGGACTTTTTACCTAAAAAGTTTCCAATCAATAACTAAAGAACGCTAAGGCATAGGAACTTTAAACTTGATATTGAGTTTGTTCAATACCAGTAGATGACCGAAATTTAAGGGTCAGAGGTTAAAGGTCATATTGACCTTGTAGTTAAAATGGTTTCTGATCAATAAATAAATAATGCTAAGGACTAGGAACTTCAAACTTAGCAAAGGTTTGTTCAGTACCAGTAGATGACCCCTAATGATTTTGGGAGAGAGGGTTCGAAGGTAAATATAGGTAAAAACGTATGCCAATCAATAAGTAAAGAACGCTTGGGCCTATGAACTTCAAACTTGGGGATTGGTCTTGGCTAGTAGATGACCCTATTAATTTTTGGGTCAAAGGTCAAGGTCAGATTGACCTTATAGGTGAAATTGGTTTCCGATCAATAACTTGACAACCCATGGGCCCTTGGCCCTGAAACTGCATAGTGCATTGCTTTTGGCCAGTAGATAATGTCTATTGATTTTGGGGTTAAGTGGTCAAAGGTCAACATACCATTGACTTTGTGGGTAAAGTAAGTAAGTAAGTAAGTAAGTAAGTAAAGTCTTTATTTACTGAGGCTACAGTTACCCAATGGTTACCCAATCTTCCATGTGGCCTCAAAACATAAATATACATAAAATATACATAATTTACATCATGGTTATACAGTGAAATTTTATGAAAACACAAAATGCATAATATATACATGAAAACAACAACAACAACAAAAAAAAAACAACAAAAAACAATGTACATTCAAACAAAATACATATTCAAAACACAATGAATGTACATTGTAAAAACGATTCCTGTTCAATAACTTGACAACACATGGGCCCTTGGCTCTCAAACTGCATAGGTGCATTAGTATTGGCCAGTAGATGACCCCTATTGATCTTGGGGTCAAGGGGTCAATGGTCAAGGTCACATTGACTTTGAAACTAAAACGGTTTCCTATCAATAACTTGACAACCCATGGGCCTTCGGTCCTCAAACTGCATAGGTGTATTGGTCTTGGCCAGTAGTTGACCCTATTGATTTCGGGGTCAAGGGATCAATGGTGAAGTTCACATTGACTTTGTTGGTTAAAAACGATTTTCGTTCAATAACTTGCCAACACATGGGCCCTTTGCTCTCGAACTGCATTGGTCTTGGCTAGTAGATGACCCCTATTAATCTTGGGGTCAAATTTCAAGGTCACGTTGACTTTGTAGGTAAAAACGGTTCCCTATCAATAACTTGACAACCCATGGGCCTTAGCCCTCAAACTGCAAAGGTGCATTTGTCTTGGTCAGTAGATGACCCTTATTGATTTTTGGATCAATGGGTAAATTGTCAATGTCACATTGACTTTGTTGGTAAAAACGGTTTCCGATCAATAATTTGACAACCCATGGGCCCTTGGCCCTCAAACTGCTTAGTTGCATTGGTCTTGGCTAGTAGATGACACCTATTGATTTTGGGGTCAAGGAGTCAAATGTCAAGGTCATATTGACCTTGTTGGTAAAAATGGTTTCCGATCAATAACTTGATTGGTGCATTGCTCTTGGTCAGTAAATAACCCCTATAATGGTGTAAAGGTCAAAATCACATTGACCTTGTACGTTAAAACGGTTTGCGATCAATAACTCAACAACTCAAGTTGCCTTGGTGATATTTTTATTGAACTAAAATTAATTTTTGTATTCACATTTCAAGATCTAATATACATTTGTAATATTACAAAATGGCTTTCATTAAGGAGGTCTACATGATTCATAAAATGTATGCATACCGGGTATATTATTTGTTAAGATTTGTTATAACTTTGTCATAAAATTGCTGCTCACAACCATTGTACACATTTAACAAACATATCTTGTTTACAAATTAATTGATAAATCAATCCCAGAAGCATTGAAAATAATAAAAATCATTGCAAAATAATAAATGCATATAAATTGTAAATTTGTGTATGACAACTGAACAAAAACATGAAAGACTCAACCAAAACAAGCGTTTGCTTCTTTGCCTAATTATGTAGTTGCAAGGCCATGAAATGCAAACCAAATTTAAGAGTGATTGTAAAAATAATACTATGAGTACAGCAGATTTCGTACAGAAAATTTTCTGATTGGGAATAAAACCGTAAGTCTTTAAAACTTAAGAATTGTCATTATCTTGTGTAAGTTCTTGGTAATGACTAGTTGACCTTTAGAAACCAAAAGAAAAAGACTTAAAATATCTTCTTTTAAAAAATTCATAAGAGCTAGAGCTTAGATTTTTGGCATAAAACATCTTCCAGTGAGTGTCTACCAAGTTTGTTAAAAAAAAGCTCTGGATCAGAAATGGCTCTGTCCGGGCGTCATGGATATATTCTTATATGTATATAGTAATAACTTTAAAAAAATCTACTTTTGAAAAACCCAAAGAGCTAGAGCTTAGATATTAAGCATGACACATCTTCTAATCTGGTGTCCCGCCCCGATGGTCATTGATTTTCCTTATATGTCTATAGTAAAGACAAAAATAAATCTTAAAAAAAAACAAAGAGCTAACGCTTAGATATTTAGCATGATATTTTGGATTTCAGGGTGAAAATTGTCCCTGCCCCTGGAGGGTAATTGATTTTTCTTATATATATGTATACACATTGTTTTCCCTTAGCAATAGCAACCAGTACTGTTTTTACACATACAAATATGAACTTTGTGATTTCAGTTTTAGATTAAAGTTTTTTTAAATGCTTTTTATAGATTACAATATTACTTGTTTCCATTTAATGGAGAGTGTTATATTCATGTGAGCGATTTCAGGGCCACCAAGGTTTTGCAAGGTGTTTTTAATTTTTGTGACTGGCAGTAGCTATAAGCACAACTGGCAGCTAGCAGAAGTTTTTCCGTCAAGTTTTTGTTCCTTGTATAATTATCCTAGGTCTGTTGAGCAATATATTAAGTCTACAGAACTTTGCAATTCTTACATTTGAAGAGAGTCAAGTAAGAATTATTTTTTGTGAGGGACCACGGCTTATACCTGAAGTATATTGTCACATAAATGTCATTTACTGTGTTGTTTATCATACTAATTGAAGAAGCTTAATAAAGTTAAACATTTATTGATAATCTGTGTGGGTAAATGGACCTATTTTATCATACCCATAGGATTGTTAATTGTAATGGCAGGTTATTTGCCCTCAAAATTGGAAATTTAAATTTATCATTGTTACCTATACTAAACTCAAGTAAGAAAATATCTTTATGGATGAAAACATCACAAACATCTTAGAACAATATAAAAATCTCTTGCAAAACTGTGTTAATTTTTGACAAGAAAGACATTTACATGTATTTTCAATTGGGAATATGGTCATAAATATCGGCTATAAAATCGGCACACAAAACAAAAATAAACAACAACAAGAAAATAACAAGAAAAGCAAAAACAAACAAACAAAAAACAAATAACTGGAAACTGTTCAGGGAAGCCTGTCTCAAATTCTAAGTCATAGATGTTGGGATATGACAGTATAGATACATATTTATTTCAATACACATAAGGATAAAATATGGTGAAGAGCAACAAATAAATAAGTAAGATGTATGAATTTATAAATAAACATGTCAAACAACATGATAATACCAGGTATTTCAAAAATACAGTTAAAACAAACGTCTTTTTGTTTGGTAAAGGAAACTGTCGGATATATCTAATATTTTAATAAATTGACTTTAATTAATTACATATTAATCAGATCCTGCATTTTTGGCTAGTATACTAGTTGATATAAACATATGGATGAATAAATAAAAATTATTTGAAATTTAACTACTGTCTAATTCAGTCTAATTACAAGAAAATAAGAGGTAATTGATTAATTTATAGCCATAGATATTTAATTCAAATAAAGTATCACTTATTCCTATATTGTATTAATATGTATGAGGATAATTATAAGGCATTTAAAAAAAATTTGGGCCATCATGCCTTTATAAGGGATGTTTTTATGTGTTAGGTCAGGAATATAACAACATTTCTGATTAGACATAGAAAAAAAGAAGACTTTTTGGAAAAAATACGCAGTCTTGAGACATGTTCTGTTTGGTAAAATCAATAGGGCTGTCAGACCTTAAGTCCGGAATGTACGGTGTACGGTATCTAGACTATTACTCCATCTGTTGTTTTACAGAATAGACCAATCAAATAACTGCTTACATTTTGCTTCCGGCGGGGAGATGAAAATGAAAATAGACGGAAAGGAATTTGAAAAACAATCATATTGAAAGAATAATGCATATTTGAACAATATGGACGATGAATTCCAAGAAAACGTAAGAAATTCTGTTGGTAGCATTGTTTCATTTACCGAAAGATTGCGTTGTTTGCTTAAATCGGATGATTTTTCATAAATCAATCGTGTCACATCTTGTAAACAAACCAAGGGAAGCAAATCTGATTTAAACTTCTCTTTCAATTTGCTAAATGGCTGAAGATGAAACATTAATACCATATTCACAATTGACATATGCAACAATTTTATAACTATGCTAGCTGTCTAAAATATCAGATTAGATTGTAGGATGGTCCCCTATGGTACCACTGTTCTTATTATTTCCAGCAAATTGTATAAATAAAAAGAACTTGAATTTACTATTTTATTAAATTGTGTTTAAATGTCGCATCTTGACTTTAAAATGCACATGTCATTCATAGAATAACTCAATGATTTAAATTAGAATCATCTACGGTTAGTCTGCCATGTTTTGAATGGGAGCATAAATGGAGAGCACTATGGTACCGTGGTATATATATAATGTAAATTGATGGCCCTTTTTGGCTTTTAGAATAATTTTTTTCAACAGAATATGACGTCACTACAGTTTCAGCAGACGACCTTCACTTGTTGGAACATGAAATTAATATGAATAAGGCATAGCTTCAAAGCGAGCTCGATGTACCTTTTACGTGAAATAGTATGAAATAATCTCAAATGCAGTGACGACTGCGTGTGACGTCACACGTACTGTGTTAAATATGGCCCCGTCCCTGTCGTGAAATGAATAACGAGTTTTGAAAACGTTGATAAAACTTTGTTTATTTTATTTCACTCTATAATTTTTCAAGCGAAATAAAGATTATTTTAAGTGAAATAAATGTAAAACTTAAAACGTTTGCGACATTAAAATAGCGTTGTTGATTTGTTTGTTTTGCACGTGCTGTTTGGCGCTACATTGTGACGTCACGTAAACAATACTTTAAACGTCTGTACAGCGTTAACGACTGAATAAAAGATATTGGTGTTCGGATTCATTATCTTAGTTAGACCATTTTCTTTAAATTCTAGATAGTTTTCACAACAAAATTCGACAAAAAATTGTTTTTATTTATAAGATTTCAAACAAAATGGCGCCTTCGATTTTCATTTTTTATACACAGCTTCCGTTATTCTGGTTCCCTGTCCAATTATGGTTCCCATAGACGTGTGCGGGTGACCAGTCTACACATCCGTTTTCAGTCAGAATTCCTCAGTTTTTACCGTTATCTTTAAATTTGAAAGGTTGCGATGTGTCCAATTTGGTACTTTGGACGAAAGTTTTCAAAAACATCACTTAGCAGGTACTCGCGTTACCGTAAAGCTCGCTTTGCGAGCAGGCCCTTCGGGCCAGCTCGTCGAGCTCGCTATCAATTTAACTGATAAATATGGGGTAAAATAAAGAGTATTTTCAACACATGCGGGCAGCTTTGGATTTTTTATCAATGACAGAAATTTATTTGAAATGAAAATATTTTTAACAATTTCTATCCAAATTAAAAAAGGAACACTTCCAGTTTCACTTTCATGGTGGAAAGAGTATTTGGTGGCGTTCAGTGGGTAAAGAAACAAATTTTCTGCTTACACCGGAATAGGAAAAGACGCGGTACCCGCGGGGAGTACTATACCTATTGTGCTCTGAAAGAAAAACTATACTTTCATCCCCTAAGAACCTGAAAAAAATCTTTTGGGTAGGGGCAAATTTGTTGGGTAGGTAGGGACACAGGGAAATCTGTCATTATTTTATTAAATCTATATATAATATAAACAAGGGATACAAGTCGTGGCATTGCACTACCAGCACAGGTTCGTAAAATGCATTCACACGTGTAAACTGTATAAAATATCCTCTATTCAACCAAAGTTATTGTAATTTGTAGAAGTTCATATATGAACGAGTTATTACCCAAGTTCTACTACAAACTCTTCATTTAAACCTGTAACATTGCAGGAAATAGCTAACATTTCAATATTTTCATTGGCTGTCAAACTGACGTCCATTATGCAGGTGTGTTTATATTCCGAGTATTTTCATTGGCTGATGATGAAAAGAGCTATCCGCCGCGGCTATACGCTGTCATAATCCGGATTATTATTATTCATTAGCCAATGAAATTGACACTCATTAAGAGAAGTAGGGTTTATGCAAAATGGAAGCCGAGGATAGAAATTTTAAAAACAAACAAAAAAATGTTACAATAATTTGTACCAGAAGTTAATGATTTCATCAGTGATGGTAGTAGATGATTGATTTTTAACTGATTACATGATTAAACTTTTTTATATGAGCATACATTTGCATTATATAGAGGATATTTGTTTAGTTCAGTGTAAGATCGGAATATATTTCACCGAGTGAGCACCAAAATGTATATTTCACGAGTGGCGCAGCCACAAGTGAAATATGAACTTTTGGTGTTCACAAGGTGAAATATATTTCAATCTTACACTAAACTAAACAAATTTTCTTTTTATTACATGCACAGAAACGTTTTAAAAAGACATTAAACCTAATACTGAATGAAAAGCGCGCCAAATAATAATACAACGTGAAGTCATTTACGATGTCATGTCATTAAGTTGGTACCCAGTACTCAGTGCACGCTGGTATTTCACTGAAACAACGTAAGGGTTTAAATTATAAATATCGTTTTATTTTACAAACCAAAATTTTACAAACCTGTGTAAAAAATGAAACACGAAATGTTAATTTTAATAATATCTTGTCCATCATACCATGTATCAAAGTGAATCATTTTTTTTTTAAATTATCAATTCTTGTATGAATGTCCAACAATGAAAAGATAAAAAGCTGTATTGTCATTGCCGTGGTATTCATTCATTTATTATTTCACTATATGGCAAAAAACACAATCAGTTCTATCAACTTATGTCATTGAAATGCAATGTCTAACTCTTGTTCAACAAAAGAAGTATGACAAAAATTATGGTTTAATTTATTGAAAGCAGAACTCTAGGAAATACTTATTTTAGAATCCATGTATTTTGGTAAAGAAAGCTAACAAATTTACATTGTCTATCTGAATTCTGAAATACATACACTTCCAAATAATTGTGTCCGCAGAACTCTAGGAATTACTTATTTTGGAATCCATGTATTTTTTGTTGGTTAATCTCTGAGAAAGAATTGAGAAAGCTAACAAAATTACATTGTCTATCTGTAGTACACTTCCAAAAACTGTCCTTGAATTGCAATTTACGCTACATATCATTTGTGGGACTGTCAGCTTATTGTAGCTGGGTGTACTTGTCTTCCATTATGATTATGCATTCTAAGTCGGCCTAAAATTGCTTGTTGCATGAGACATGCCTCCAGGTGTCCCAGGTTCAGTTCTTAATTTCCTAACACCCGTTAATTAAAAATTGTCAAAGAAATCCGCAACCAATTTTATCTGTAAATGAAACGTTCTTTCTGGATATACCTGTCAGTTAGTGGCTGCAGGTGACAGCTTCTGATTCTATACAAAATTCAAACGACGTAGCAAAACATGGGTAAGAAATCTTGTTCTTGTAGTTTTCAGATTTTTAGTCATTTTGATTGAACTTGCAACCATGTTAATCATTAGTAACGTTAAATGTAAAATGTTTGTGCAGTTAAAAAGTACAATTAGACTTAGCAGCGTCAGATTTACGAACTAAAGCAGTCATAAGGACGTCAGAAATTTAGACTTGATTTCTTAAGTCAGAACACTTTAAAATTATTAAGAATATTGACATGCACATAGAATCCAGATACATGATCATTGATGTAGTAAAATTTTATATATACATTATGTAGTAAAATTTTATAGTTATTATCCATTTACAAACAGTAAATTATTACAAATCAATGTCTATGCAAATATGCTCAATATTAGATAAAATTTAGACTTTTCCCTCGTCCTAGTATGGACTGCATGGTATAAATTGTTAAGATGTTTAGGTCCGTTCACAGTGTATTGATCGACACCCCGTAAGTCACAAGTTTTAATTACCAGATCGCATGTCACAGCCGGCATTGTCTCTGATCCACTGATTTGTGTTACGGCACATTGTGTTGTATCGAGAAGAGATAAAGATCTGTCCACTAACTTGTTTAAAGACAAGATTTATATACAAGATTACTGGTGCAAACATACTGTAAATTCACTTAAATTTGTTGGCCTGAAATTTTTTGGTTTTATCAAAAAAGGACTTTTTTGTGAACTTATAGATTCATGAATGGTCTGCTTTTGGAAAAAAGAAATTCATGGATGGTCTGCTTTTGGAAAAAAGAAATTCATGGATGGTCTGCTTTTGGAAAAAAAAATTCATGGATGGTCTGCTTTTGGAAAAAAACATTCATGGATGGTCTGCTTTTGGAAAAAAAGAAATAAAATGCAAGTAATAAATATGATACAAAAATCATCTTTATACAGTCCTTGAAATAAAATTTAATTGGATTGTAAATTTGTGGATTGACCTATCCATTACAAGGAAAACAATGAAATTTAATACCCCACAAATGATAATGATTTTGCAGTCGTACAAGAATAAATCAATATGAATATGTCATGCTGTATAATGGTCAATTTATTTAATGGAAGAGCCAATAATTATTTTACTAGTGCTGTACATTAAATCTTTACGAATGAATAGATTAAACGCTTTTTAACGGGACAATTTTGTTTCGCTTATTATTTATTTAAAATGTGTGTGGTATTATAATTGATCAGTTATATTAATTTAGTTAGTATACACTGTTACACACCAATTTTGTGGTTGTTATTAATTTAAAGATGAAGTGTTTTGCATTGATTTCTTGATACTTTCAAGTGTTTTATAGTATAATTCTATTTTTTACTCACAGTAAAAATGGAAATCTTCTGACAGAATGAATTTTTGTTTTACAGTAACTTTTAACTGAATTTTTTTTTAACATGTGGTGTTTTGAAATTAAACATAAATTTCTTTTATTGTTTTCTTAATAGCTTTATTATTGCAACTTTTTTATTACAGTCATCTTCAATTTGCTCATGGTACTTGAGGGTAAAGATTTTGTCAAAAGATCTGGCTATCCATTATTTATATACAATTTAGAAACTACTTTGATTGTTGAAAGTGTTATTCCATTTACCGGGGTGCGTTAAATTGATTGATGAATTCAATTTCTTTTCATACATTTAATTTTCTATGTAGAATCCATGGACTTTGTTAGTTCCGTTTAAATGTGAATGACTTATAATTAAAAGAAATCTTGTTTTATTAAATTTATTTCAAGTCTGTCCAATATAAGTTACTAAGAAGTACATACATGTACAGTATTGAATTAATAGAGTAAATCTTTTGTTGGTTTTTGATTAAATTTCTTCAGATGCTTAAATTTGTACCAATTTAACTGTGGCACATTATACCCAAATTATGAACTGACCTAGTTTTAAGTGTGTTAATAACAATTAGGACTGTACAGTTTTAAGCAATATTCGTCTTGATCGTTGTCATGTAGCCCAGACTGTAGTACGGTAAAATATATTGTATAAAAAATAAAAGTTAGTACAATAGTCTGATAGACTAAATTGACTAAAAAAATTGACATGAAGTAGGTAAAACTTCATGCCTTCAATTTGGAAACAATAGAAAGAAATTATGAAATTTTGTTGCCAAAAAACACACAAAAAAACTGGAATATACTATACTACGGGCATTATCAGATTAGTCATAACTTGTCACGCCTTATCTTTTGACAATGGGCGTCAATTTGTAGAGCAATTAACATTGTTTCCTTTTTGTTATCTTTTTATCTGATTCTTCAATACACAAGGTGTTTGAATAATTTTGCTGTGAAAAATTCCTTTCGTACTTACTCTATGCTTACTCAAGTTTATTGTTCTATGAATACGATAGCTTCTTGCGGCTCGGTATAAGTATATACATGTAATACTATACATGTGTAATATACAGCTTTTGTTGTTATTTACTGCTTATTACATACATGGCAAAGATAGCATTGTTTTTGTTTATTTCCAACTGAATGAATATGAAAGTTAAATTTGGCTGTTGATTTATTTGTTTGGTTGTATTGGGCAAGTTAGCTCATTGGGTCATAACCATACTTACATTTTGTGAGCAACAGCTAAAAAGATAGTAAATTTCAGTATGAGGACTTTATTTCTTGGATGGAAATTCTTAGTTATGTGAAAATGAGGTAATGTTTTTTAGTTAATCTTTTCTTCAAATGATATAAATTTTAGTAAGTTGCATATTATTTGTCATCATCACTTATGATGATGATGACAGCCGGCCTTTATCACTTGTGTCACAAAAGTCCGGTCACCCTGGGTTGTACTCTGACGGTCTGACCAGATTGTAGAACTTCTGCCTGCTCCATCATATCTTTTTGATAAAGAAACACTAGCAAATTTGCATGTTCCAAGCTCAAAGCAATTCATACTTCTCTGTTAAAGGGTTGTTTTGTTTTTATCTTTATCTAATAAGTAATCAAGAGGTCATAGAAGCAAGGTTTATTTCATTTTTAGTAAGTTTTAATTTCATTTTTGGTAAGTTTTACACTTGAGTTGTGCTATATGTATAATCAGGGTTTTCATTGTTAACAGATTGGCAATACATATCATCAATTGAAATGATGTTAAAATCAACAGTTGTATTTTCATCCTGTAGATTAAAATACCCCCCCTGACCCTGAGCAAATTGGTTGTTTTTGTTGGCACATCAGTGTTGCCTCACATGAAAATGAAAACCTTGTATAATTATTAAATGGAATGAATATCAATGCTCCTTGACTAGTTGACATGGTGCCAGTTTGAGCCGTAAAATTGTGTCACACCCATACTAATATTTGCATATTTTAAGCTGATAAAATCAAAATAATTGGTATAAGCAAAATCTTAAATCAAATTTACTCCTTAGCGGTTTGAAAGTAAAACAAACATATTCTTAAAAGCCCACTTCACAATTTGGGTCTCAATAGCAAAATAAGATAACGTGCTTGCGGGAAAGTTTCACAACAATGCGCTACTGCAAATTTTGTTTGCCTCGTAACATAAATCTATGTGCATAGCATACAAAGATTTTCGACATTTTG